>NW_019101823.1:0-81637 GCF_001856785.1 Myzus persicae | reverse complement strand
GGTAGCCAATAAGAAGATAGGTAAATTAGTTTGAGCAGCTTTTTATTTACATTAAATATACTTTCTTAATTTATTATTAACACAATCTTTATAAGAGGAACTTAGCTCTAATTGTTATGGGGCGGTGGTTGGGAGGGGGGGGGAAATTAATCACAATTTACTGACCCTTAAGTTTGCCGTTGTTTAACCTTGCCTTGCTGTTGTAATTTGGCACCTATTTACATTTTTAACGTATTTACAATATTTTATTAAAACAAAAGAAAATGTTTAAATATTTTATAAATGACCTATTATTTAAAATTTGTTTTATTTGCCCTTTAAATTATGTAGCATCCCGCGCCCTTTTTTACCAGTCCGCGCCTGCACATAGGCACCTTTTTTGGGGGGAAGCTGGTGGGTCAAGTGTGACAAAAACTATAGGATACTTATACAATTTATTGAATATAATGTCACTTAATATATTACTTATAATAGCTTCCTTATTATCACAATTTAAAGAGTAGCCAATATTATAAAGTCCAACAATCGACGGACGATGGTTGGGTATCTTGGAGAGAGTCGTTCGGGCCTCGGAGTAAATAATAACATGAGTAAAAAAGGCAGATTTTCTCACTAGACTATTGTCTAAAAGCATAATTAATAAAATTTAATTTTTCTGTGCTACAAGCCGAGTAGCTATTTACAAAACGTGTCTGGACCAACATTTTTAATATTGCATTATTGCCCAGACTGGCAATCTATGCATTTATGAGTTTGGACTATTACTGAGAGTGGCTCGCCACACACTCATTCTTACAAATTATTGAATAAATAATATTGTTTTTGTTTTCATTTTTCTTATGGTTATCGATCGATTATAAATTATAATACCGTATATTATAATCGGTTCACATTGAATATTTTTTGAAATTAAACATAAACTTATCAGCACAATATATTTTTTTTAATACTTAAACCATATATATATTAAAAAGTATATAATATAAAATACTTTGGTATATCAGCGCTTATATTTATTGTTGAGAGGGCTAGAGAAGGTGTTTTAAAATAAAGTTAGTGCAAATGTACACCCTGCCCCCCCCCCCCATCTCCAAAGGACGCCCCTGCTGACCCAAACTAACCTATAAAGTATTAATAAATATTAGTCTAATATTATGTAATAAAGCTCTGAACAATTTTCGGAGGTATAGCCTTGTAAAGAATGTTTTGAAATTCAATAAAATCACATTATATTCATGAATAGGTTATAGGTATCTAATATTATTAAAATAATTGTTCATTGTTTTGTTTTAGTAAGTTTTTTCAAAATACAATAGATGAATCATACCAACGATTTCTTGAAGAAATGACAAACGAAGTAGTAAGACTTGACTTGTCCACAGATAAAGCATTAAAAAATGTTTTTCGTAAACATATAAAACATAACATTGGAAAGCTTGATGAGGTAAGTTGTGGCATTGTCTATAACAAAACAATTATGTTATTTTTTCAAAAAAAAAAAACAGAAAATTGTTGGAAATATTTTATTCTAGTAGAAGGAGATTAAATAGGAGAATTATTAAACAAACATAAAGCTATTTTATTTACTAGGTACCTATGCCTACATTTCATAAGAAAATTGTGGCCCCCAAATTACCATGGTATTTCACAAATGAAAGATTTTAATTTAATTTATTGTTATTGATTATTAATTGTTATTTAATAATTATTGGTATACAATTTATAAATAAAAGGCCAAAGCGACATTTCATAAGTATGATTCAAATTGCATATTTAATTAATATACCTATCTACTCAACTAGGTATTTATAACTATGTATATCGAATAGTATCTACGGAGGTCACCTATCAAAAATATTAACAAACCATAGAATTTAGTATTTGTATTTTATTGAAATGTAAAATATTTGCATTATTATATTATTTATACAAATACTTTTGAAGACATAAAATATGATATAATGTAGTTTTTCTCATATAAGAGGTACCTATTGACTATTTTATGTTATTGAATACCGTTCAGAAGGTTAAGCTAATAAGTTTAAAATTATGATCATATCCCAGTAAATATTTATACATGCATATTTAATTTAAGAATAGTTTAACTGTGGTAGATTTTTGGGCCAGAAGACAGATATTTCACGAAAATTATACGTTTAATACTATACATTAACCTTATCAAGTTTATACGTAAAATAATCTTATAACTTACGTATAGATTCAAACAAAAGCCAAAACATGTTTATGATCGTTTCAAATTAGTATAGATATAAATATTTAACATGTATATTTTCCTTGTAAAACTGATTCGACTAAATAATAAATTCGACTAGTAATAATTCGACTATCCAATAATCAACGTACGATCAAGATAGAAAAATAAAAGTCATTTTAAACGAAAAATGTTCGAATATTTAAAAACGTATCGTTGAAGTAAAATCAACCTATTTCAACGTATATTTTAAAAATATTATGCGATTAATAACTACGTATATACATACACCAAAGTTATCCTTATTATACACGTAGATTATACGTGCTATGTTTACTGGGATTGATTTAAAATTAACTTATAAGTAGGTAACTGTAGTAATTAAGTACTAATTAATGCACTTAATCCCGTACACTTTCACAGAAGTAGTTTACAAATCATGAAACAAATTATCTGAAATGATGGGCTTAAAGCTGTTAACTTTATCATAATAATTGTCAAACACTTAAATCAAGAAAGAAAAAAATTTGTTTGTATTATGTTTCAAGTTCTACGTCAATGTTGTACATATTATTCAATAATTGGCAAAAATTGGTTTCTAATAAATTTTAATAAATTGTTTGTAATTTAATCTATTTAAAATAATTTTAGAAAAAAATGATGGCTGAAGTGATGAAGGTACAAGCACTATTGGATTTACCGTTGGACAATGATGATCGATATTCTGGTATTGATGACATACCCACACCTCCAACGAATAATGCAAATAATCAACACGATTTACCCGCATTAAAATCTGTAAAATAATTTTTAAATGATCGAGATTCATAAAATAATGTGTACAATTATTTATTTTTTATGCTTGAAAAGCACTAGATAGAATCGCAGGTTGTTACGTCTTGTTTGTCTAACGATTAATAACGATTAATTAATCTTTATAGATATATATTACTGTATTCTATTAAACTATTAATTATTATTATTATTTTCTAAATTATAAATGAACAGCAATAATTATAGTTATATAGTGTGTTCAAGTAGTTTTGTGTATTGGATTTTGATATTAATTACATATTATTATAATTTATCTGGACCATAAAGAACATACCTATAACCTACCTATTTAAGATTAATTTTTTAAATCCTTTACTCTTTTTCTGTGTATTGGACTATGTGAGAAGAGAATCAACTTTGAATTTTTAAACGGCAACAACCATTTTAGATTCTGTTTGGAGTGACAACTATTGAAATATATTGATTTGACAATGATAACTATTTTTGTTTTGTGTCATTTCTTTTTGGAGCAGTAACAATACTTCAATTTTTAACTTTAAGGGTAGTGAGTGACTAGTAGCAATTTAGCATATTGGATCTAGTTTGTAGTTATGTGCTTTGAGGGATCAAAAGTGAACAATATTCTTGGTACTTTTCAAAATAACTGGTTAAAAACCAAAAATTAATATTATTGTCAATTACGAGTATTTTAATAACAGAAATATCAAGTATACTCTAGGTACCTATTATAATTTATGCAAAACATGTTTTTCATTAGTGCATCTAGCTTTTTCAAGCTGTTTGTTGTAAAATTAGTAAAATACTACAAATTGGGTACCAAAATATCAAGAATTAACAAATATTGCAAAATATTGGTATCATTTTTCTTTATGTCGTATGGATTTTAGAACATCAACAATTTAAACATATTGCAAATAATATTAGGTATACCTAATATGACTATAAATTTATTAAACCTAATCATACGAATAGTAATTAAATTTCTTGTCTGAAAATCCAGAAAATAAAAGTAGTTATGTTTAAAGTGCGTTTTAAACCATAAACTAAAATATGCAGGCCAGACCCTCTAATCAAGCTACAGGACAAAGGAGACATGGTCATCAGAGTGGATATGTATTGGATTAGCTAGTCTTACATATTCTCATATAATGTGTAAGGAATCGGCAGGGGCCGACTGTGTCAATAAAGGCCTACTGTCCTAGAACTGTAAAAGGCCCCCACCCCACTTCCATAAATATTAAGAAGTAATTGCTTTTCTTATAGATTTTTTTTATCACACAATTTCCATGCCTCCGACGAGAAAAAAGAATGACAGACTTCATCATGATAGACGAACTGACAGCGAGTATATACTATATAGGACAACAAATTAACGATACCACTCTACCATAATTATTATGTAAATTACAAAAAAATTTGTTCATAATTGAAGAGTAGGTAACCTTAAATTATGTTAACCAATGAAGGCTAAACATAAATTTATTTGAAGCCTATTAAAACACAACCATTTATTGTTCCGACTTACAAGTACGTACATAACAAATTGACGATCAGCAGGTCACTTTTAGCCCCATTAGCTTAAAAATTAGAGTTAGTTGACCTATCATGAAACTTATTGGTAAGAACATTAACTATGTTTGGGCTTGGATTTTTTTACGATATTTCAGTTTTTAAGTGAGTTATTAGCATCATTAATTTATACTATATTATATACACATAACTTGTTAAAAAATTGAACTATCGTAAGAACCCACATTTTTTGGTTTGATATAGATGGGCAAATATTGGAAATTACTATTCTTTTGGAGGGGTTGATTAATCTGTATGCCTATTCTTATTTCGTTTTCGTTAATTTTGATAGATTTGGTTTATTATGTCATTAAGACAAATATTTTTAAAAAAAAGTTTTCATATTATGTGATTAAGCCTGTGGCCTGTTCTCTGTATAATTGGTTATCAAGAACTTACCTCAACTCGTATTTTTATAATAATTTTTTTAGTGGAATTATATTAATAGTCATAAGTCTCACTTAATATTATTAGTTAAGAATTGAAAAAAATGTTTGAACATATTTCATTAGCTACGTTATGGTTTTTAAGATTATTATCTTATATTTTAAATTATAATGATTAATAATTACAATAAGTATAGTTGGGGATAACCCGTTTGGGCGCAGTATAAATAATTTACCTGAAAATTGTTACACGTTTGGGCGCATTTATAAAGACACCTTTGGGCACAATAGTAATTGAAAATCGTGTGTAATCTAATCCAATTAGTACTTAATCGTTTGATCTGTAGACCATGTCTTAATCATTGGAAAATACCACATCAAAATATATAGCTATAGATATTTATCTACTAGTGCAGATAATATGTAATATTATATTGTTTTGTGTTCTCCGTTTGATTTCCACCTTTTATTTGGGCTGAAGAGCCACAAACATACCCAAGAACAACTAATGGCCCAGAATTTTTTCATTCAAATTATAATCAGCAATTTTATAAACAACATCCTAACTATCAAAATTTTATTAACGTATTAAACGAAATTCAAACCAAGACAAATTTAAAAATAAATAGCATTGGAAAAAAAATAACTAATAAATTAAAAAAAGAAACTGAAGAAAAACTAAAGTTTGTACAAAAATGTTGGGAGACTTATAAGGTTGAAAAAAATATATTAAATTACATTAAAAAATTAGGACCACGTTTTGCGGGGAAAAAAATTAATTAATTAATAGAAAATTATATATAATATACAATAATATTGATAAATAAAAAAATTAAATTAGGCTTAAAAAAATATATATATTTTTGGAAGACTATAAGCCAACCTCCACGCGGTGTCTTCTGGATAACGCTAATAGGCTTCGATTTAATAAAATATGTTAATATATGCAAAGAAATAAATGCGCCCAAACGTACTATTATAAAGGGAAATATTACGCCCAAACGTGTTATGGATTTACGCCCAAAAGTGTTTTGTTTTGGGTAAATGCGCCCAAACGTATTTCCCTCGTATAGTTATACGTTTTTTTTAAATCAGGCAGGTGCCTAGGAAATATATACTTCTAAAATAATTTAATAACTTGTTTTAATATATTGATAGGTACTGATATATAGGTAGTTAAATTGTATAGTATAATTAATAATTATAATTTTTAATCCATCTTGATCCTTGAATATTATATCTGATAAATAAATATGTTTTATAAAACCCCTTTTAAGTTACTCAAATGCAATCAAATATACAGCATTACAGTTACCGCCAGAAGTGATAACTGATAAGTGGCAAATGTACCTACGTTAGCCATCTTCACATGTATCTCAGTATTCTATTTTGTGATTCTTAGGTATATAATATTAAATATTCATCTATAAGTGTCTAGTATCTCTAGAGCTGGACTTTTACAACAAATCAGCGAACTAACATTAAGCCATGGATACGAAAGCTTATTATAGGAATTTCGATTTGGAATCAATTGATGTCACATTGCGATTTTGCCAACAGGAGTATGGTGATGTCAACTGTGTTGTATGGGATGCATCACTAGTATTGGCCAAGTATTTAGAAACTTTGTTCTTGAAAAACAATGAAACATTCAAATCTAAAAGAGTGATCGAGTTAGGTTCAGGATTGGGATGTGTCGGTCTAGCTGCTGCATGTTTCGGGTAAATCTAATATTGTAAGTTATTTTAAGAGTTGTGTATTTGAAATAAATGCATTTTCTCCTATTTGCTACGTTTATATTATGGTATTAGAGCGGTTTTAAATCTAGGTTACCTATTTCTATTTTTATTGGTAAATAAATAACTCAAACCATCAGTTACAAAATAAGTATCTGTGAATTTCTTGACTATTAAACTACTAACTTAAACGTTTTAAGGTAATTGTAATATAATCATAGACTAATAGTAAGATGTACTTTTATTTATCAAAATAGAAATTGAAACTTCAGTGTCTAAAATTGTTGTCTGTATGAAAAAAATTAATGTTTATAAATGTTGAAACTCGATTTAAGAAGGAAAGAAATTATATTAAGAGGATGCCACTCTGGGATTCGTTGCCTTTGTCTTACAAGTGCATAACATACCAAATGTACGCTCAGCAGATCATGTTTAGCTCCGTTAGTTTAAAAATTAGAGCAAAATGACCTATTATAAAACTTTGTAAGAGTATTATTTGTGTTTGTATGTGTGCTTTTTATGATACTTCAATTTTTTAGCAAATTTTGTATATATAATATAGCTTATATAGCTTGAATTAAAAATGCTCATAACTTGCTTAAAAACTTAACTGTAGTAAAAAGCCCATTTACAAACACAGATAATGTTTCTATCATCAATTTGATAAAATAGATTGATTCACTCCAATTTCTCAACTATCAAAGCTAAATGTGATCTTGTGTAAATTTGCTCTGTTATATTGATACTCGATAAAACTAATTTTTTTTAAAAATTTAATTTTAAAAGGTTTTTTTTTATAAATATTTTAAAATGCATTATATTCAGTTATAGCTTCATAATTTTATATAAAATGTAGTTTTAATTTATTGTGTTATATATATGTATATTTTTTTTAGGGCAAATGTCAAACTTACAGATTTACCAGAAAACTTACCTCAGTTACAACAAAATGTGGAAGAAAATACATCTTGTATAAACGGTAGTGTTCAAACCGTTGCATTAACATGGGGCACTACGTTTGAATCTGAGGCTTTCGATTTTTTATTAATGGCAGATTGTATTTATTATCCAGAAGTATAATATTTAGATTGTTTTTTTTTATTGCTACCTCCTTAATTCAATGATACTATTTTTTAAAGGTGGTGGAGGCATTGGTGAAAACAATAACTGAGTTGACTACACCAAAAACAGTTATATTAATATGCCAAGAACTTAGAGAAACCGAAAAACAAAAGAACACTTGGAAGATGTTTTTAAACTTATTTCTTGAACACTTTGACGTATCATATGTCCCAGAAGAAGAACAACATCCAATTTTTAGCAGTTCTGATATAATAATAATAAATGCCAAAAAAAAGTGCATGTGAAATAAACATTTAATATAATCAAAATGTATGACTTTACTCTATCCAGTAAAAATGCGCAACTAGGCAGCAACTAAAACACGTCACATGTTCTGCAGAGTAGCACCTCCTACTAGTAGAGTATAGTTTTAATATTTATTTAAGCTCATATAAATGATTTCCTTAATATCTCAATATTTTAAGCACATACAGTTAATTTTTATAATGTAGTTTTTTTTCCCAACACAACATTTTTACTTGAAAATCTGTTAACGATTTAGGTTTTATCTTTGATCCTAAGCTTAGTCCTAACTTGCATATTGAACAGGTCTGCTGCAAAACTCTCAAAACCCTCGGTTTTGTGAAGCGGTTAGCTGCCGAATTCAAATTAGTCTCCCCTTTGAAAGCTCTTTATTGCTCGCTTGTTAGAATATGGCTGTCATCTGGAATCCTCAAACGGCTTGTAATTCAATCATGCTCGAAAGAGTTCAGCAAAAGTTTTTGAACTAAGTGGGCAACATTTTAGAAATTGATTGTTCCAAACATGACTATACACTGGTCCTAATATTTCTTAAATTAGACACTTTAGTAAGCCGTAGGCTAGCAGCAAATCTCACCTTTTTGGCCAAACTATTGCAGGGGAAAATTGACTCCCCGGACTTACTATCTCAAGTGTCTTTTAATGTTCCAGTCCAAACATCTCGCCATCTTGTTCCTTTTTCACTCGCCACTTCCTCAACTAACTATGGTAAAAATGAACCACTACGTCGCTGTATGTACTTAGCTAATCTAGACCCTTCCTTCTCACTAAATAATTTTTAATTTTTCCTTATAATCTATTTATTGTGCTAAATGTATTATTGTAAATTGGGCAAAAGTCCGTGTTGTATTATAAAATAAAATTTCTACTAATCATCAGTTATCACTAAATTATTACATTAAAAAAACATTGCAAGAAGAAATTGAGTGTATTGTAACTTATTTCATTAAAAATATTTTGGTTGAATTTGAATTCATCAGTTTGTTGAATTCTATAACTTTAAAAATGGTTTTCACACTAAAAATATTTTGTCAATTTTATACAGAATTCTAAAGTAAAATACATGAATAAATTGAGTTTTAACAAGTACATGTATGCATTGATGAATTCAGCAAGCACTTGCTAATTTGACTTCCCCATGACCAAAACCCATGACATATTAAGAAACTTGGTGACCCTAGAGCCTACAGTAGATGGAAGCCCCTAAAACACAGAAATTCTATTAATAAAATATTGTGATGCTATAGAGCAGAGGTATTCAAACTTTTTCATCCCACGGCTCCTTTAAGTCTTCACAAAATGTTGACGGCTCCCAAATTATAAATTACCAAAAAATCAATGTTTATATGATTGTAAATTATATTTTATAATTTATTTACCATATTAAATGTAAAAAATAAATTAAAGCTATATTTAACTAATGATTGTTGTAAACAATTCAACGTTTCCCAACCGGTATGCCTCAATGATATTAGTAAAAGTTTTTCGTAAAAATATTTATTGGTTTTCAATTATATTACGCAGCTCCCTTCGACAACTCCCTCGACGCCCCTGGGAGTCGTGACGCACAGTTTGAATACCTCTGCTATAGAGGCTTATAAAAAAACAATAATAGTAATTATATTATTGTTATTTTACCTATAAATGTATTTCAAACAATTTGTTTCAATTTGCCTTTGTTTGATTAAAAATGTTAATTTCCCAGATTATTTTTAAAATTGTATAATAAGAGTATTGTGGGTCTTTAACTCAGACGAACTTTGAAGGCCCTAGCCTAATTATGCCACTGATTAGGGCACGGATTTTTATAAAATAAAATAGTTAAAATAAGTTGGTAAATATGGTTTTTTCAAAAATATTTATTAAAAAACATGAAATATCTAACAGCTTTTATTTAACATTCATTATTTAAATATGAGTTGTATAAAAAATAAAAACAAACAAACTATATTCCGGCCTATAAAAAAGAAGATTTATTTCAAGATTATATACTAACGGCAACGTCCAATCTGAGACGTTAGATTGTTTAACAGATATTGTGGTGACATCAATAAATATTACAATTTACAACAGATCGATCATATTTCCCACTGAATAATAATTATTGTGAATCTTATGAAATGAGAATCGGGTAAATATGAAAATATGAAATATTATATACTTATTCTTAAGATACATTAACTTCAAAATATACAATAAATAATAATGGCTCAGTTTAATATTAATTAAGATGTCATAAAAGATGATAATTTATAATCAGAATTAAGAAATCTACATTCAATAAAGTTATGTCTTTATATGAAAATCTACAGGGCGTAGATTATGCGGCATCTTTGACTGTCATACCTAATACATTTTTTTTCTGGTGCTGACATATTTTTTAAGAAGTTTTTGATAAAACCATCAACTTAATATTTTAAAACATTTCAATTCCTTTTATATTATTATACTCAATTTTTTTCTATTTGATATTGAACACCGACTAATTCAGTTTTTCACTAGGTACTAAATTAAACCTACCAACCTACCAAGGGATAGCAAAAAAATCAAGGTGTACTTATCCGTGGATATAACATGTTAAAAAAATAACAAATTTACCTGAAAATTGTATAGGGCAAACAAAAATATTTTACTAAGAACACTGCATTAATAAACACACAATTTTACCTTTGAACCATTAGCATAGCAAAGCACCATTTTAGTGCAGAAAAACTAAAAATGTGTGTTGTAATTGTATGCTAATATATTTCACATCATTTGGCTTACAATTTTTACATCCACATAATGCTGTTACGTATATTTTTAACACCGTACAGATCCGCAAATTGATAAATTTTAGTACACTATCCCTAACATATATATTGTGTATGCGGTGGCCAGACATCCCGTTGTACACGAGAAAGTCTTTATTTTAAGTCTGTCCCGGTGTTCCAGCTAAAGCTTTGGAGATGCTAAATTGTCTTATTTTTTTAAAATATCTCATTTTCATACTAATAAAAATATGTGAAGAAAATTACAACAGCAGTAAGTATAGGAACCGATATTAAAATCATTATGTAAATAATAAAAAGGTCTTTTTTTTATTCAATAAAAGACGATATTATGTAATTTGAATAATAATAAATGTTTTATTTCAGTGAATATAAGAGTAATAATTAATCCTGTACTTAAGTATTTTATGCCTCACACGAATTACATATGAAAAAAAGTAACCAGAAATTTCAATTAATTATTATAATCTTCAGTTGAAAGTATAGAAAAATAATACTCAATAAATTAAATATAGGAAATACTTACATAATTATTATTTTATTAGTTTAAGATGTATTGGAATGTAAAAATTAAATTTAAACAGTTAAATATAAACAAATTTTGATTTAATACTAATCCCTTAAATAAAATAGTGTGATTATATTTAGATGCTGCATTCTGACGCATGTGCCTGTAAAACAAAATTATAATAATAATAAATTATTATTTTAGTATAAATAAAAAAAAAGTTATTTTACTTTTGTGACATAAAATCGTTGTCTCAGATATTAAGTATTTGGACAATTTTATCTGACAAGAGTTAAACTTTAATTATTTGCAACAGAGATAACAAATCATTAACTCATTGACTGCCACAAGAGGGAATTTCGTCCCACACTGTTATGTCGACTTTAATGACTCATGAGATCAAATAGCCCCTCAGTTACTGTCCAAATATTGTGCTTTCAGATTCTCTGTTATCAGATGATTAAAATACTAAACTTAGCATTTAAATATTTATATTTCTTATGATTTTTTAAAGGTTGGTTGTTATTACTTAATGCATAACACACTCAAATTTGTGTGGCAGACATTTTTACTCTTATATGACACTGAGGCATCAGTATTCAGTATACAATTAATAATTTCCGATGAAAAATATAATTAGTTACCTCAATATCTGGCGTAGGATACAACCCAAAGCATAAAGGACATTGAGATTGTTGTGATACATTTTCATTTGTAATTTCGTTCTCAGGATTTTGATGAGAGGGTGATGCTCGAGATATTGATTGATGACCATTATTGCTAATACTATTTTTAATATTTTTCATTTGTTTATTTTGAAGTTCCTAGAAATTAAAAATAAATATTTATCTATACTTCATTACTAACAAAATTTACCCATTTTATACAGACAGAAATTATCATGTAGTATACATAATGTCAAGAATAATAAAATCATTTGGATGGTAGTAAGTCTACATTTCTGAGTTTTAAAGTAATAATGAAAATCGGTTCCAAATCAATTTATGGGAATTTACTATTTAAAGAATATAATAAGTTTGATGCCAATAATATTATATTAATATAATTATGAAAATATTTTTTAGTAGAATGTAATATTTATCTACAGTTATTAAAACTTCCGCATATTATAAAATAAATATTTATGAAGAATGCAATAATCATAATATTTTAAAACCCGGCATTATACTAAATAATCATATAAATAAAAATTTTTTCTAAACGCTATATTATATTATTTATAAATAGTTATTTCTTACTTGTTCTTGCTTTTTATGTCCATCATCCAATGCTTCGCTTTCAAACTGATTAAAATATTCATTTGAGCAATTTTGATCTGTATGTGTAGAAGGTACTATAGTCTGACTATCCGACAGGGAAACCTTGTTATACTTATTCTTCTTTTTTTTACCTTTAGGTTCACTTTTATTTTCCTCTGTTTTTCCTAAAAGGTTGCTATTATCTGAATAAGACGGTTTTGAATATACTTGAAACTCATCAACAAATGTTTTGTCCGGTGAATACAATTTCTTGTCATCTATATTTTCATTTGCTTTTAGGTTCATATTTTTGAAAACATTTGTAATGCTATCAGGTGTATTAACCACTTGATTTTTAAGGCTATTGTTATTAAGTGTAGTATCATTTACTTTTGCATTGATTGGCAATAAACTATCGCTAGAGTAAAATAAACTAGTCTGTGGTACGACTAAATTAATCTTACAGTAACCGTTTACCATACTTAAAACTGAAGTTAAATAATCATTACTAGATAGAGTTTCATCATCCGACATGATTTTGCTACTTAATTTTTTGTTTTTGTATGACATTGTATGAGGTCTAATTCTAAAATATAAAAATACTAATTATTAGGTTAAACATTAAGGTGATTAAAACAAACATTGTTGATATGGAGTATGGACAAAGTATTATTATAAATAATTAATTTTATAATAAGCAAAAAATATCAATTATTTTATTCTAGTTTTCTTATGTTGAACTTGTAATAATATGTATGTGAAAACATACAAGTATATAATTTATTTTAATGTGCATAATATGATAATCATAAAAAAACATCATTGTCCAAGTCCATTGACTTACCAATAGTTGTTACTTGTTAATAGGATAGGTCCGCATCTGCAATAATGCAAATATTCAATGTACTTAAAATATTAAAATCTTTTAATGTAAATAATAAACCTATTGAATCTATCAATGTTATCAATAAATTGTAAAATATTATAATGTCACGGTAGACTAAAGAAGATAACAAGTAAAGAAACATTGAAGGAAATTTCTCTGTTCATTGAAAGCATACTAGGTACTTTTGTATATGTTATCATTCCTACATCTACTAACAGATCGTATCAGTTATTACTGTTATCATTTACCCATCGGAGCTCGTAGGCTCCTACCTTTTGGCATTTAATAAACAACGACGAAATGTTATGTAATGTTATTGAAATTTTAAATTAAATTATTCTTATTCTTACCGTTACAGTTATAAGTAACCATTTTATTTTTACAAGGCGTTACTAGTTACTAGTTTGAGCGTACTTAGTTGTACTATAGACCTAAACGGCTAAACACTCAATTACTATATTACAATTTTTTTTTATATATTTGTGGTTAGTACTTACGTCTTACAAGCATAGACATATAATATATAATAATGTATAGTGTTGTATATATATATTATTATTATATATTGATGTATGCTTACAAGCAAGGTGGATATATAAACATATATCCACCTTGCTTACAAGTAATTACTTCTGTAATCACCATTCAGTATTATCAGTTAACAATTTATAACGGTCAAATGGCGCGATTTTGTTTTGTCTGCAGTTGTTAAGAACACTGTGATACCGGTCAACACGACCATGAATAATGAACATAATAATATATTTGACTACTCTCTTGAAGATGATCAATTTTTGAAAGTTTCTTATGAATTATGATAATGTTTTAAAATATAATATTTTTATGTTACAACTCTGACTTTCAAAATTCCAGGAAATAATGAACAAAATATAATACTAGGCATAATAGTAATGAGACAATGTGCGTTTTGACGTGTTGTTAATAAATGATTGGTTATTAAAAGTGTCTAAACTCAAAAATGAACAAGGACTTATTACGAATCATGTCAACGCCCAAGAGTATAAAAAGGACCAAACCAGAAGGTGATCATTTTACATAATTATTTATTTACTCATTGGAAACAGGCTTACTTGTTAAGATTACATATGCGTTGTTGCCGAAATTTCAAAGGTCTAAAAGCCGAATTTGTGACAAAACATAGACGATTTCCAAGTGAATTCATTAATAGTATTTTATTAGCATAAGTTATAGTGTGTACAATAGCGTGTGTGTTGAGTGACGAGAAGTTGTTCTGGTCTTCGTGTCTATGATATATCTGCCTGGGTTATACTCCGAGCTACCTTATATGTGGTGTCGGCTTCTGTGCTTTGCAGGTGTCGTCTTGTTTTTGGTTGTTGTTGCCAATTTCAACTAGCTTACACAATTTCTAAGTCGTGTACCCGGCTGTTATGCCCGCATAGTTTCGAAGATTATTACATTATGAAAGGTAACCACTTTTCGTTCGTTCGATGTTTTTGTAATGGTTTGTGTTAACGATTTATACATAATGAAAGGTTAATATATGCATATCATATTCGTAAGGACCGTGGTTTCGAGTTAGCAATTTATACATTGCAAGAGGTTGATGTATTGTGTATTATATTCTATATTACATTCAGAAATTTCAAGGCCCGCAACATATGATTCTATTTTATCGTTCAAACTTAGACACCAACATAACAAACAACTTAAATGCTGTCTAATCTGCCAAAACCACAATTACAATGAACCCCCTATAGTATAGGAATTCTAAACCAAATGTATTATATTGTAAGTTTGTTCCAACATGTGGTTGAACTAGTCAGAGTAGTCAGAGAATGTGCGTGGAGTTTTATTGTTGAGACTCATCATATCATTAGACCAGTTTTTGGATTGGTTTCTGGCAGTCAAAATTATCTAGGTGGGTGACAGATACTGTGATTATGTAAACTCCAAAGCTAGTCCCAAATTCTGTGTTTGAACCATCTTTTTATTGACCAGAATCAAGAGATTCTTGCAGTGTTTTTATGATCTGAACACTTAGCCAGGGTTGGGCAAGATACTTAAAATAAAGTATCAAACGGGAGCAGATGAACAGAGACTTGTGTTATATTTTATAAATAGTTTTTTTATGGATGGATAATTATTTAAACAGTTTAATGATTTGTTATTGTCGTTAAAATATGTAATTAATTCAAGTTCATTTTGTGATTGCTGTTTATTTTCAACCTGAGAAGAAAATATAAAAAAACCGTCTTCAGAATCTCTACTAGATTCATGGTTACTACAATCATTAATAATTTGTTCTGTAGCATTTATACACAAATTTTGTATTATTTTTTTTTTGGTGATCACTAATGTAATCTGGAATCCACCTTAGTTTAAAATTTGGATGGAAACATGTTGCTAGAATAGCTTCATTAATTTCAGGAGATAGTTCAAAAAATAAATTAAATCTTTTTGTAAGAGAGCTTATCAAAGGTGTAATTAAAAAAGCGCAATATTTAAAATTTTTTTCTTTTAAATGTTCTAATCGGGATTTTAAAGAAAACAATGATGGTGCTAAGATTCCGTAGAAACAATTATTTTGAGCTTGCAAACAATCTAGGGCGCAAGCTATTGGTTTTAGTAAAATTATTAATTCATCTAAATATACTAACTCTATGTCTTTAAAGCTACAGTTGACATTTAAATGTTGGAAAAGTATATTTAGTTTGTCCTTAATCTTTAATAATTGACTCAGCGCGTCGTACAAAGAATTCCACCTAGTTGGACATGGATAAAAAAGTGAACAACCTAATAAATTGTGTATGATTTCTGAAGATTTCGGTCGCCTAGACATATTCCACAATGTAGTACATTTACCAATAGCTCCATTATGTAGTCTACTAACTGATGAATTTTTTACTGCTTTTGAAAAATCTGTAGTTGCTATTAGACTAAGTGTGTGGCTAGCACATCGTAAATGACGAGGAAGAAATATTGCCTGCTCATTATTTTCAACATCTTCATCCACTGCAATAACTTGAAAATGTAAAGTTTCACAGTAACACAGACAGAACGAATAGTATGGTACAACGTACAACAACGTGAATAGTATGCTGCAATTGCTTATCTTTACTTTAGATTTTATTTTCTATCTTATGTGGAAATACCTACACGGTTACACTCATATCTAGTACACATTTTTACAATAATAGTATCTTGTATCTTTTGGCAAAAATAGATACATGATACTAGTATATAATGTATCATGAATCATGATACATTATACATTAAAATTATGTATCATGATACAAGATACAAGATACAATTGTATCTTTGATACGTATCTTTGATACTGCCCAACCCTGCACTTAGCTATGTGTAACTTTTCGTAAACAATTTGAAGACTGAAGTTATTGGAGCGAACTTAAAATATTTTACTTATTTATTTGTAATTCTCTGAGAAATAACACATTGTTTTGTATATTTTGTTATGCTGTCCATTGTTAATTAAGTTTGTGCTGTGTTTAACATATAGGCATAGACAAAATGTGTCAAATACATAATTCAAATGGTTTTTGTAAAGCAAAATTTTCTGATAAAGAAAGATTTCGCTGACCATAGAATATGAATTTACCCTTAAATGTTTCTATTTGTTGGTGGGTGTATAAAGAAATAAAATACATACAGCATAGTATAATAATATAATATAATATATAAGTGGTACACTTTGCTTCACCAAGCATATTTTTGTAATATTTTTGTTTATAAAAACTTTTCAGATATGGAAACAATTTCTGATATTGAAATAATACGAAGCCTTTTATACTGTTTCCAAGGAGTTAATAGCCATTGGATAGAATTCAATCAAAACGAAAAACAATTTGTAGTTACAGCTCAAGTATGAACTTGATACATTTTTATTTTTACATATTTATCCATTTACTTATAAAGTATTTTTTAATTTATAGTTAGACTTTTACCAAACTAGCAAAGTGAATCGGCTAATGGAACTTGGATATCTACATAACATAGTGCAAGAGTATATTGAAAACAACAGTGACAACAAGAATGGCTCTGTAGCTTCAGGAATAGCACATTGTTTGCATGAGGAACTTTGTATTTATTATGACAGTATTAACAAGTTGCAAAAAGAGGTTATTCAATTGTTGTAAATTTTTAATACATGATGTAGGTATGTCATTTATATAAGTATTTTGATTTTATTCATTTAGGTTAATGAAGCATATGAAAAATCCCAACAATATTCGCTTGGAAATTTATTGTGTTGGTCTGTTCTTTGGTTAGGGCAATTACAGGATTTAGCGTACACAGTAAAAATGATTGATACTGATAAACGTGGTGGTGAATTAGTATCTGTTATTGCTCCATTCGCACATTGTGCAAATCCCTATTTACAACAAATGGCTACAAATATGATTAAAGTTGTAAGTGATGGTAACTTGTCATAACCATGATATTATGTAAAATGTATAGGTTTGTCTAAACATTTTCAGGCAACTAGACCATTAATGATGATTATGTGTCATTGGATGGTTGACGGGGAACTATTAGATAATTATGAAGAATTTTTTATCTGCCAATGCCCAGACATCAATAATCTTGATATGTGGAACAATCGTTACACAATTCGGTTAATACCTATCTTGTTATGATTATAAATACATTTAATTGATAAAATATATTTATTTATGTGATTTTTGTTGAAGTGAGTCTATGGTTCCAGCATTTTTTACCAAAGAAGATGTAAATAGAATTTTTCGTACTGGAAGGTACATAAATTTTCTACGTACAATATGCAAGAGTAAACCTGATTTAACGCCATCCAGAAAAACTCTGATGGATCTTAGAAATTCTGGAGGTGAGTAAATCTAACAAATTATTTATTTAGTTTTATAATTTTTAGCCCTCTGATACTGTATGCGTTTAGTTTTATTACATTAAGAATCATTACTAATAACTTATAATTATAAATTGTGTTTAGATAAAGATTTGTTTCCAATGTTAGAACAAGGTAGCATTATTTCTGATATGATTAACAAGGCTTGTACTGAATCTTCTACTGTAGTACTGGATACTTTAAAGGAACAGTTTAAGTTATTTTTACACTTCGAGGGACTTAGGCGTTATATGCTCTTAGGACAAGGAGACTTTGTCACAAGCTTGCTAGAAATTCTCCAGTGAGTTACAATTATATTATAACAATTCATAATAATATATGTGTTCTAACATTTATTAATTTATAATAGGCCTCATTTAGATAAATCTTCAGGCACACTTGGTCATCATACATTTAGAAATTTTTTGGACACTGCTGTAAGAATGAGTAATGCACAGTATGATAAACCTACAATACTGAAAACACTTGATGTAAAATTATTACCCACATCTGGAGAAGATTGTGGATGGGATATTTTTCAATTGGATTATTCAACTGGTGGTCCGTTGGAAACGGTATGTATCATCAAGTATGATTAATGATTATATAAAAATACAAAAGAGATTTTTGAATAATTCAATGATAAATATACAATATTTTGTGTTGAACTCTGCAATAAGGTAAGTAATTATAAGAAGTGGTTGTTTAATGATATGTGTATGTAATTTAGTAAGGAATGACCAGTTAAATATGAGAAGTCCATGAGGAGTTGTAAGACCGTCTAGGGCATATTTAGTAATTTATCTCGGGGAAGAGATGACTCAATTCTGTTACCCTACCACTTGCCAAAAATAATGATACATTAATTGATTGATTCAAAAGACGTTCACAAGCCATACAATATTGTCTATATCTATGAGATAAATTACTTGATAATAGAACCCTAAATTTAATAACATTTAATTTTTTTATCATATTATTCATAAAATTGTAAAACTAAATACAGTTCTCGGAAGAGGTAATCACCTCCTCCTTAATTCACCCCTAGTTTCTGTAGATGTATTTACTATAGCTAGGGGCTTACATATATTGAAATAACCAGGAATTGATTTCAGTTTTTATAAGGTTTTATTGTCTATTCAATACTTACAAAGTAGGTAAATTAAGTTTAGTAATATATAGGTGTTGATATCTATAATGTCTACATTGAACCAACAATTCTTACTTTGTGTGTATTAGCAGAAGGGCAGTAGGCCTAATAGTTAATTGTATGTGAAAAGGCCCAGATCTAATTACAACAAAATGATAAACGTTATTCTTTGTATTTATATGCAATTAAAATATCCAAATTCAAACTTAAAATGTCTGTAAAAAATAACTGTATTTATATTTTTTAGATTTCTTAGTTAGGGAAAATACTATTTAAGTGGAACCTTGTAAATTTTCAATTTTATAAATATTGTTAAACTTTGAACTTTAAATGGTTATAAAAAAAAATTGTTCCTATGTATTTTTAATATTTTTCAACTGCTATTTTAATAATTTATCAAGAGTCTTGTATACAATTTTTATGCTATTTGACTCAACCAAAAAAATTGTATTAACAATTATAAAAAGTAAAATTAAAATTGAAAATGTCCATCAACAGCTTAAAACAAGTCAAAATATTTTGAAAATTTTATCAAGTATATGAATCGATGAAATAATCATTTGGTGTAAATTTCAAATGTCTACAGTAATTCATTTTTGAATTACAACAAAATAAGAAAATCACTATAAGAGAAATCGAGTGAATATCTAATGTAAAAATTTCAACTTCAAACTCTCATAAAAATTTAATTTGACTCTCCAATAGAAATTTTTTTGGATAAAAGTAGACTTAACTTGTAAGGAATTTTGTATGAAATTTTTAATTCTAAGATATAATTAGAAACATTTTTAAGAATTCCTAGCTAATAATAATTTGCTAATTTTCGTGATTTTTATGAATTTTTGTCACAATTCTAAGTTTAAACGCTCATAAAAAATTATTGTGGATTTATGCTTAACTTTTTTTTAAATTTCCATTAACAACAACTTATAAGGAACCTTGTATTACATTGTCAAGTTTTGTAATCACAAAAATGTTTTTATTGACTGAGTTTAAAAAAAACAAATAATCGAAAATTGCATATGCCTATAAATAGTTCAACACAAATCAAAATATTTTGAAAATTGTATGGTGTATAGAAAATGTTTACTCATATATTCCGTGAAAATTGCATGTATCTACGGTCATTTTTGTTAAAGTTATACTTAAAACCAAAATCGATTTTTTCAAAAACTTGTTTTGCTCAAAAATTCCCTTTTTTCCTTTATTTTTTGTTTGTTTTTGAAAACTATTGGAAATTTTAAATTTTGACCTCCCGAATGCACCAACTAGATCCCCTTTCCTTCCTGGAAATTTGCTTTTGTAGAAAATCAAAGCACTTTTACTGCAAGAAACCATGGTGATGGAAACAAAAAAAATATAAATTAATAAATATATAAATAAAAATAAAAAGACACACATCATTGTAAAATCAATACATTCATCGCTCCACTCAGAATTTAAAAGTAAGGTAAACGTTAAATATATTTTTCTTACCTAACCTATATTTATAGTAAAAACGTTAATGAATACTGATATTTTGTTAAAACTTAAATTGACTGACCTTCTGGCTGTACTTGAATAATTCTTTCACTTTTAACAGTTTCCACAAGTAAATTAGTAAGTTTAAGGACAATGCATGAAAACCACTGCATTAATACACATAGATATTCCTTATATAATAAATTGCCAACATTACAAATGTTCTACTCTAATAGTCCCATTGGTATTAGTGCTCTGCACTCGCCTGAATTTTAAAGCCCAAGCCTGTCCAATATTTTTTTTACATAAATTTATTTTATTTCATTAATTATTTTACGTAAATTTACCTGATTTATTTTTATTGAGCAAATTGCTTAGTCTGGCTGGATTTATTTTAGTTCATTAAACAGTCCGGCCAAGCCTTTCTTTGTTTTCACCTACAATTTGCTGTGTTTAAATGAGGGTATTAAAAACAAATTTTTTTATATTAAAATTTTTAGTTTTTAAATGAATAAATTTATTCTCTCTTTGAATTACAGTTATGTTTATTTATGTCCACTTCTTAATTGAAATATTTTCCAAAAAATTTTCAGTATTAAAAAATAAAAATAAAAATGTTATATTATATGTGTGGCGCAAGAGTTTATAAATTATATACAAAAAAAAAATTATTGATTGCAATATGAGTTATTTTATTTGTCAGGTCTTCCTACTATACCCTGTATATTTATAAACTTTTACTCAGCACCCACTACGTCGTTTATAACTGAACAATAAAAATATTAATTACTATTCATCTTCCTAGACATTATTCTATGTAATATATGTAGAGGCGGTGTTATGTAGATAAAAAAAAAAGGCTAAACGCTATAAAATTATTTTTGTTATATTTAATCAAATTTCAACCTTAGTTGGTATAATAATTGCATTAGTTATTTTATACATTTTACTCTGAAACAATTTAGGATTTTGATTTGATTCACCAACACTGGTATCTCTATTATTTATTGTTAAATTATATCAAAATTAAAAACCAGTAAGGTAATGATAAAAATTGAGAAATAATTAGACCTAAAATGAATTGTTGTTTTATCTAAAATATCAAAGGAAAAAATATATTTATTTGTTTTAGATTTTTGAGTTCAGCGGAAGTGGAAGGTATTCAATTATGTTTGTGTTCTTGTGGCGGCTAAAAAGAATAGATTTTGTGCTGTCACAGATGTGGAGGGAGTTGAATCTACAGATTAAAACTTCTTATCACATAGTTCCAGGTAAAACAGTGAAATACCATATTATTTATGCAACCTAAACAAGGGTTTCAGGGAAAGGCGGTGGTAGGTTATGCCCTTGCACACCCTTGCAATTTGTACATAAAATTGGCTTGGATACAGCTATAACATAATACAATTTAATATCAAAAAACGATAGTTATAATCTCAATAAAATAATCTCATATTTGATTTTTATTGCTTCGATGTTTTGGGTAATGGCATTGGCATACCGCCATTGTCATATTAAAATCATTTATAATAATACCCAACAAATTTCACAACAAATTGAGCAGTTCCGAATGTCTAATTTCAGAAATACGGTATGCCTTGAAGTGTACTAACAATCTGGTGGCAGAAATGGTACACAGTGTACGGCAAATACATTTTTATGTGCTGTCGGACGTCATAGAAACCGAATGGGAACATTTTCGAGAGGCCATTAACAAAGCGTCTTTGCTGGAGACAGTGATTGAAGCACACAACCAGTTCCTGAAGAACATCTTCAAGCGATCCGTACAAACTGAAGAGACACACGTACGTCGACAATTTTTCATTGTAGACGAGAGATGATCTATAGCTCAATTAGAAAGGCTTCAACTCCACCCCCACAAATTGAAAAACTAGTTCTTTCAATATAGTTATTTTGTTTAACCTTTGAGTATATCAACCATGATAAGTTAAATTGTAGTTAGAGGAGTCATAAAATTGTTTAGTAGTGTAGTGCTGGACTCTTATTATATTAACCTCAATGTTCCCCCCGCTTGGGTCAAAGAGAGTTTCTGTATGGTTGAGGAGAGAAGCTCTGAGTTCATGTTAAATAGAGGTCCTATATTTTTGTATAGTTGTGATTTTGTTTTATTTATTGAATTTAAACTTTTCTTAGTTAATTATATGCTGGAGCTTGTTAAACTACATTACTTTCATAAGAGCCAGATAGGAACACAGGCTTAGAATTTTAATCTGAACTTTAAAAAGTTTAAAAGTTAATAGCTTAATTTAAAAAAAAGATAAATTATATTAAATCATGTTATATCATATTTTTAATTATACCATGATTCATACTTATTTTTTAATTGGGTCTTTTCTAACGGAACATCATTTATAATTTATATGCATATATTTATTTACCTAAATTGTATTATTATTGTTGTTATTTCCTTCTTTTGACTTTAAATTGTTTATTGTAACTTTATATAAAATGGGTTTGAATCAGCTTCAAGTAAGTATTTAATTTTAACAATAATAATTTATGTATTCATTTTTATCTTATAAGAAAATAAATAAATTGGTACTTAAATAACAGTAATATAAATACTTAGTCTTAAAAACAAAATTCCAAAGTAACAATGTGCACAGAAAATTAAAAATATGTGGGGCTTAAATATTTTTCATATATTCCCAATCATATACAAATAACCATATTTGATACTTTGATATGAATACATAATGTTTATAAAAAGCTAATTTTCTTATTAAAGTATGTTAGTTACTAAGTTGTACTTTAACTGTAGAGATGAGAGCATGTATTTAAAATTTTAACCACTTGATAAATAACAAGTAATTAACATATAAATTTAACAATTGTAACTGGTTCTATAGTTTTTTAACTTTTTTTAAATTCTAGTAAAAATGAGTCATGTGAAATCTTGTAAATAGCTCCTATTCCTACAAGTTAGAAAGTTAGACCTTGCAAGATAACAATTTTTACCGCTCATAAGTATGAAAGTGTGGAATAAGTTTATTAATAAGACACATTGTCAGTAATACATGCAAATACTTTTTCCATATACAATTTATTTCACTTTTATAATTTAATTTTCCAACACAGATTTAATTTTTATATTTTATAACCAGGCCTGACCTTTGTATTCCTCATTACCCCCAGCTACATAAAGTATTTAATTACATGACTAAAAATAAACTATATCCTGTTTGACTGGGCTTTTTAAAGGATTTATCAAAAAAAATGCGTCAGTTATTCGAGTCTGTGTTGGAACTCCGAGGCATTCAAGAAAGGTTTCACAGCCAGTCTGAGTATGAACTGAATAGGCGTAAAGACCTAGATAAATACATCGAAGAGCACGGTACGAACAATAAAATAGAAAAAGATGATTTGGAAACGAAAGAGGCGTTCTTGTTGGAAGTTGACAGATACGAAAACATCATCAAGGAGATCAGCAACTCTTATAAGGTAGTAAGATTTATGTTCTATAGATTTAACTAAGATAAAATGTACTCTAAGGTCAATATTTTGACTTGAAAATTGTTTGGTATTATGTTATTTTTTATGAAACAATCTAAAACAAAAAATCAAAAAGTACCATTTGCTGCACCCGAGTCCATGCGCACACCTAACTGATGCATTTGAGGTACCTGGCAATTTTTTAAAATAAATAGTCACCTACTTGATTAAAAATAAATTGCAGTTACTTCAAAAGCAACATTTAAGCATTGTAGACGTGCAGCAAACGGTGTTTGATTTTTTTTTTATGGTTACAAATTGTTAAGTACAAATTTTAACCTTGGGGTACTAGGATAATGCACTTTCAGAGTTGTTTTAATCCATCACTAATTTTTGTTTGGGCTTTAGATTGATTTAGTGAAATTTTTGAAAAAACTCATTAAAGTGTCTACTGACGACCAAGATGCTTTACACTCGTTGGCCAACCGTATCAACTTCAACAAGTACTACAGTAAAAACGATCAAGATTTAGAGAAATGCGCCACCTATATATGCAGATCTCACAAATAGTCATTAAAAATTGTATGGAATCATATGGCTAACATATCTTTCTTTTGATTGTACAAAAACTAACAATGTATGTAACATTAAACCTAAGTAATTTAAGTTTGTATTTAACATTTAATTGTTATTGCATCAATTTATAGGAAATAATAAAAGTAATAAAAAAAAAAATAGTTTTGGATTTTTGTATAATTTTTCTTTTGGGTGATCTAGAAGATTAATGAGCAAAAGTAAAATCATTTTTTAACAGTTCTTTCTGACTGATAAAGGGGGTTACTAGAGTCAGCAGTTTGATTATGGCCTGTCCAGAGGTAATTTGTTTAAATGTAAACTGGGTGAATAGTTGTGTACTCATACGTAAGAAATATTTTGTGTACGAAAAAGTGTTCGTACATTTGAAATGAGATATTCTATTGTATAAGATTTAACAAATGTATTAAATAATTACAATTGAAGAAATTGATGGGTGTCTCCCTTAAATAAACTTAATCATTTTTAATTACAAAATAAAATGTAGTTGAAAGGAACATCTAGACTTGACAATTACAACACACCATACTTCCATACATAAATGTAGTCTGTTTCGGAACGATTAATACAAGATAAACGACAAACATGGTAGTTACGGCACAAAAAATTAAATACAATAACATCGCCTCATCCTGGTATGAATATTTAGTAATATATTTTCATGCATGTGTTTTCCTAATTAGTTTTGCTTTTATGTTTGCAAGAATCCATAAAACAGTGAAAACAATTTAAAGTAATAAAATTACATCAAAAAGGCATATGACATTGTCAACCATAAAATCTTATTTGATATCTTATATAAATCCGGATTGAGGAAACTATTATTATCCTTTAATGTGTTGACTAGACAAAAAGTTTAAATTAAATTAAATACTGTTATCCATATTAACTCTATTATAGTTTTATCTATTCAATTATATTGTATATTGGCCTTATGTCAGTTAATTAGATTGTATTAATTGAAGTGATAGGAGACGTGTTAGTTTTTGAACAACCAACAAAAATTACAACAAACTAGATTATTTAAGTGCGATTTTTCATTATTTTAATACATAATGTAGTATAAATTATTCAATTACATATTTATGTATAATCAATAGTAGTAACCAATACGTTTGTTTAATTATTAATTAGAAAAAATTATATTAAATTTAACAATGAATAATTTTTAAGATATACAAAAATAAAGTATATTTTTATATTTTTAACACTTAATATTCCATATACAACACCGTTCAAACACACGCTTTCCTTTGAACAAACCATATAAGACAATATTGCCTCACTGAAAAAAAAGCTCAACTGATAACTACTGGGAAGGGTTATTAAGAACCATTGTATATTTCTGTTGTACAATTTCTTTTTTGATTACGTAATTTTGAAATAATACTTTTTTTCCAAAATCAGAAGTAACATACCACTGCATATTGAAAGAAAAATATTTTCTACAGGAAACTGATACCAAAATATAAATAAACTGTGCAACATTAAACAGCATAATGTAATAATATTAATATATTTAATGTTTAATTTATCTTAGAAAGTAACTAGAGTAGTATCAGAAACAAAAAATTTATTTATACACAATAAATGGAATAAACATAATAACACTCAATTTCCTATGAAAAGAAAAATGTATAATATATATAAAGATAAAAAAAAATTATTGGTAGGTACAAAGTTATTAATAACATAATAAGAAAAGTTGATACAAGAAAAAAATACATTTACCCACATGCGGGTTTTTAAAAGTAGGGCAACTAAATTTAATTGTTATCATACTAAAGCAATATTATTTTGTTGCATTCTTAGTGTACTATAAAATATTTCTAATTCTGTCTTTCAATAAAAATCTTAATTAATTGAAGCTTCAAAATACAATCTAAAATCAATAGACATACCTATATATATTCCATACGAACAATAGAATCTTGAAATCTCTAATTTCAATATTAGGAACTATTTATGGTGAGAGCTAATGAAAACAGATTTGATGTTGTAACATTGTAATCAACTAATATTTATAATTATCTAAAAGTTATAATTGTTAACCATACATTGATTAACAAAAAAGTAAGGATGGAGAAATCTATCATCAAAAACACAGTTTTTCAACAATTACATTTTTGAAAGTCTCAATTATATGAAACTTAACCAGAATTATTAGTTATATAATGTAGGTATGAAGTACATCCCCGTATTTTCTATGGAAATTGAGAAATACAATACAAATATTTATAATTTTTTAATTTTCTAGAATTAATTTCATACTTTTGACTAATTTGAATGCTATACTTATTTAATTTAAATATTTTCCAACTATAGGGAAATATAATTTTAAATAAGTTGATGCAATTATTACAGGAGACATGAACTATACTATTAGAATGTTATTTGTTGTGTTTTATTGTATGTGTATACATACATACATACATACATTGTAAAGACACTAACATTTAGAGTTAGAATTAATACCTTTATTGTACATGTTACATTTAAATAAACATAATTTTAATTTCCTTAAAATAAAAATGTAGGCTATTACTGTTAACATAACACTAACATAACTAAAACTTATTAATTATAAAAATTTGCAAACCATTAGTTTAATAAACATATACATAACTTATTTTTCTGTATTCATTAATTTTACTGTCAAATTCAATAAATCGAATAAAATGTTCATTTTTATGTTGTGATCATACTCAAAATATGATGCACATATATCAATTCCGTTAAATGCTTAAAACTAATTACCTACAAGTTAATTATGGTAAATACATTAACAGAATATTTAAGTACATTTACTACAAGTATGAAATCTATGACAGAATAACACAAATTTCAAAGTAAATGCTGATCTAATTTTAATTTAAGTAAAAACAATCATTGATATACAACAAATTACAAGTCACAATTCTTTAATAGTTATTTTACTTAAATATATTTACAAATAACTCACAAGTACACTCTTTTTTTTACCTAAATTGGTAACTGTATGTTTAAGTCAATATCAAAATCATGTACAGCATATAAATCATCAGCCTTCATCACATTCATTCTGGATGAACTACCATCATTCTAAGAAAATAAATATATATTTTAATTCTATAAATTCAAGTATTGTAACATTTGTAACGTATTAGTAAAAAGCTCAAATTTTCTATTAACTTACCTTAATGTCATTGGTTTCAATATTGTTTTTGGACTCTTCAACTTCTGGAGCTATTGGACCATCGCTAACAGAATTTGTTTTTGCTCTAAACTTCATACATGGCTTGGTACTTCTACGAGTGAACGGGTCGTCAATTTTTTTCCCTTTGTTAGCCTTGAGTTCCTCCTAAAAATTAAACACAATATTATGTTTCTTATATCTTGGCATTTTGTTATGTTCAGTGATTTACCAAAATAGCCTTTTCAGCTTCTTCGACATTCCGCTTACGGTTTCTATCATTTATATAACTTATACTGGATATTGTGCTAGTTCTCATTTTGTCTAAATGATTAGCTCGCTCTTCTAAATCTGATAGTTGCTGTTCAATCTTCAAAACTTCTTCTACTTTGCCACTATTTAAAAATAAAAAATTATTAAAGCGTTTATTGACATGATATTAAGATACAATCATAGTATTCAAAACCAATCATATTTAAGTTATATTCTTAATAAATAGATCAATATCAAAAAAAAAATATTCGATAAATTATTGGGGCTCTAAATTGCAATTTAAAATTCAAAATGTTTTTATTATCACCAAGTTCTGTTTAAGGTAAAATTGTATATACTATTGACAAATCGTGTTAAGTTTAATTACAACTTCCTTTAATATAGAACATATTTTTGTTGGCAAAGATTTTAAAGACCGATTGAGAACTACTATACTATAAACCAATATCTTGTCAAATACTTTATGATAAAAAAAATAATAATCTTAGATTTAATTTCATGCAATTGGGTAACATTGTAATTATCTTTAAAAATGATATTTTCATAAAAACCTATTTTGTTAATTTTAATATCTCTATTTATCAAATTGTAAAATAATAACTATTTTTACTTTTTTTGTTCAATACTGAACTTGTATATTGTCTTTTTCGCACATGTTTAGTGTGGCAAATATCTCAATAAATAACTATTTAACATGCTAAAATATTAAACTTGAGATACAGAAAAAATTAGATATGATAAAATCTTAATTTTCTTAAAATCTAATTTTTTTTTCATTATTGTGAAAACCTACATGAACATTTCAAAAATTTAATATAATCTTAGATTTAATACATACAGTGCCTGTGCATCATCTCTATCCTTCATTAATGAAGTTTTTTTCATTGCATAATTATGAGGATTTGTTTTGAAACGCTCTTTCTCTCGAACAATCTAGAAGATATTTTCATTCAAAATTATGTAAATTACTTTATGTTTAAGAATAATAAAATTGAATACCTGTTCGACATCTTCTTCTTTGAATTGATATGCAAGAGCAGCTTTAACATCTCTCACTTTCATTTCTAGTTCAGCCAGAGTAGGTAATGGTATTCGATTCATGTGGCAGAGTTCTTTCCACTTAACAAACTCACTCTCTGTAAACTCTTGATTGCTTATAAATTCCAAACGAAAAACTTTTTCATTAGTACCATGCCTAAAAAAAAACCCCCAAATAAATAATACTAAAATTTATATCTTTATAAGTAATTAATGCATTTCTTTATACTTAAGTCTTAATCCTTTGTTGGTACGAGTACTCCCTAACTGATACACTTTAGCTGTCTCGCAAACATTACAAATTTCAGCAACCTTTTAAGGGTAAAAATATTAAAAATGTTATAATAACAAATCAAATTATAGGAGCATACCCGATAAACTGGAATTCCATTATAATTGCCGATTCCAATGCGAACAAAACATCCTATAACAGTTTTCTCAAATGTAGGCAAGTGTACAAATCTAAAAAAAAAAGATTAAGTTAATATGGACGGTGAAGATAGATATTTTAATGGTCAATTACTTTTCCATTTTAAATCTTGACAATCTAATTTTGTTCAATTCATCTCGTTTTGTAATATAATGTACTTTTTTCTCACTAAAATTATTGAAAAAATTACTATGATTTTAATTTTTACACATTTTACAATTTTTTACTTTGTATCTGAATCAGAGTCAAAAAAGTGACGACCTTTTTTAACTGATTCGCTTGAATCAGTATCACTTGAAGAATTACTGTCATCTGAATAAATATCGGAAGCTTTTAATTTGGACTGATTTTGATCGCTTTGTTTATCACTAGTTTCTTCATCATCATCATCTCCTTTTTTTTCCATGTCTTTCTTAAGTTGTTTTTCTTTTTCTTCCTCTAAAATAATAGAACAAATACAACTTGTCAGTTAAAAAATTACTTATTGGTAAACATATTTAATTTTAATCCACTGTTTAAGCTGAACAGTTTTGGTAAGTTGTTATAATTAAGTATTTTTATTAAAATAATATTATTTATTTATTTATAAACAATAGTCATTCATAATGATAATAAGATAAAAACTTTGTAACTGAAAAATGAATATACAAAATCATTAGAATAAACTTAAATAGCAAATAACATTTTTTCCTTGGCATCTTAAATGTGTTATTTTAAGATTCTTATACAAAAATATAATAAACATTGATTTATTCTTAATGTTAACTGCTGATACTGTTATATTATGTATCAAAATGGACATACCTCTTTCTCGTTTTTCTTCTCGTCTTGCTTTTAACATACTCATTGCCGCTTTCTTATCTCCTTTTCCTTTATTTTCTTCAACATTTTTCTTTCTTTCTTTTACACGATCTTTCAAATCAAGGGGCATAGAAGAACCTGAGTATGGTGAGTCTGATCTGTTTGAGGACATACTTCTTTCTAAAGATTTTTGTTCTTTCATTTCCTTTTTTTTAGCACGTTTAAGCTTTTTCTCTATTTCAAATCTATAAATGAATAAATTACATGATATCTTATTTGAGATAAAGTTATTTTATTTTACCTTGTTTTCATTATTTCTCTAGCTTCAATACGTTTAAATATTTCAGTTTCTCGTTCTTTTTCAGTCATTTGTGCAAGACGTTCTCTGTCTTCGTCATCTCCCATCAACTCTTCATCATAACCATCATTGAATTCTTCTTCAGAATCTTCAGAAGATTCACTAACTATAAAAAAAGTAAGAGTAAAATAAGATCATTAAAAATATTCAGTCAAATAGATGTATTAATAGATTAAAAAAAACCTAAACATATACAAAATATTATCAACTACAAAAATAATTGACATTTGAAGGTACCAAAATTATTTTTAGTAAATAATTATACATAAAAATAAAATAAAATTTCTTAGGTTAAACATATACTATGTATATACTAAAGATACCAAAGAAATATATACTTAGGTGATAATAATAAATATTTTATAGGTATCATACATTTTTCTTTGTATTCTCTAATACAACTAGTAATTTATAATTTATATAATCTATTGATTATAGTGATGAGTAGTGTAACTTTGTCATAGGAACCAAGTATTTGGTACCTGAAAATCAAAATATATGCACTTTCTCCCTAAATTGACGAAATATGGAAAATATGTGTTTTAAATTTTTGATTTTTAAACTCACCACTGTATAGCTCTAATTTCTAGCTAGGTCTGCTATAAATCGAGAAAATTAAGAGGATATACTCTTATTATATTTTAGTGGTTATACAACTAATATACTGTAATATCAACAAGATCATTGCAGTTCAACAAATTATATACACTATCGATAGGTATATAATATATAATAATTATATATATAATTGTGAGTCACTCTACATGGAAGCTACTTTTTAAATGGTCTGTTTACGAGGTTTGTTCAAAAAGTACCCAGACAAATATTATTACGGCTAATCTAGGCACGATAACGTTTTAAATTACATACTATTTTAAACAAAACCCAAGTCGCTATTTTATCTCAGTTTAAATCAGGGGTCTTCAACCTTTTTATGCAGCGGACAACATATTATTATTTTTTAAATATAGCGGGCCACATTTATAGGAAAAACATGTATTTTATATAAAAATCCAGTTTTATTATTACAATTTTTAAAATTAGGTAGGTACATTTAAAATTATAAATTATTATTAAAACATACATAGATAAACATTTTTTTTTAATTACAAATTTTTTATTTTATTTTTAATGTGAAAACCGACAATGTTTTTCACTAACTAATTTTTCGATATTTGGTTGGATCTGAGACGATGCAATTCTGAGTAAATTTTCCAAGTGAATGTCAGTTAACTGAGCACTAGTTTTAGTTTTGACAATTTTCATTCGTAAAAAAATGTGTTCACAAGTGTAAGTACTGCCAAAAAGAGACATCATTCTTTATGCTTCGTTTTAATGATTAAGATAATATCGTCGTTGACATGAAAAAAAAATCCTCTGGCCAAATTTTCGATTTTGAGATATTGGTATCATTGAATTCAGGAAAAATAGGCAGTTACTTTGATAAAAACTCCAATGTACTATCTCTATCTCCATTGTAGAATTAATGAAAAATAATAAACAATTCCTCCAATGTGTTACAAACCATAAATTGTTTATTAAATACCTCCTGTGATTAAAAATTTGGTCAAAATTACATTGGGGGTATTGACAAGGATGAAATATGTACATGGGAGATTTGTCCATGTTCATAAATGATAATAACAATTTAATATAATCAATATAAATTTCAATTGATAATAATATTATTACATTAATACATTAAAAATGATGTAAAATTCATACAATATTTTGAAGTAGGCCTTTCAAAATGTTATCAACGAAAAGGTTTGAATATTTTGCAAGTAAAATTTTATAATAATATAATAGAACATTATAATTACATAAACAAAGTCTGAAATGAGTAGGAACATTATATTTTGTCATGAATTTGTGTATTTTATTGTAGGTATTTTACAATGCTTAATTTGTGTTGTTGATTATTAGCAGTACTATAGGTATTATAATAAATTGTAATATGCACATTTTTAGATCACTATGAATCGTGGAAAAAAATTAGTAGGAATTGTTGAAAAAAGCCCAATACCACACCAAAAAATTGTATACTCATCAAGCACAAAAAAATGAAAATGTAGAAAATTGGTCAAACACAAGAAATGGCATAGAGGTAGAAGATCTAAACACAGGTTGAATGGAGTAGATATAGATGACTTTATAATAGAGTTTGCAGATAATCATAAGACAAATAATATTATAGAAGAGAGTGACAACATGCTTGAAAACAATTCGTTGAATTTAGGTTATTAACAAACTGTAGATAATATTGTTATATTAGATACTCAAAATGTTGAAGAAAGTTCTGGTTTGAAAATAAATACTATCGGTAGTTTTGAAGTGCTTGAAAACAATTTATGCAGAGAAATAACTTAAGATTTAGCAATATTAGGCACTCAACTTTATGAAAAAATGAACAATTTGAAGAAAAAAATGATGATGATAACCAAGCTCAGTGAATTATATAGGGAGATGTGCCAAATAAAAGATTGAATCAAAAAAAAAAGAATTGCAGGTTTGGCATATATGGGCTATTCACAAAATTATGAAAAAATTGTTCAAAACAAACCAAGAAATATAAGAAAAATTGAAGAATGTTGTAGTCATACACTCGAAGGGCCAAAGAGCACTAAAAGCTTTATGTGTGGTGCATTCTCTGAAAATGATAGACAGAATGTATTCAACAAATTTTGGAAAATGAAGACTTAGGATGAGAAACGTGGTTTTGTTCGAGGTATGGTAACTAATAAACCAATAGTAAAAGAAAGAAAAATAAATGAACAAAATAAATATGTTAAGTCAGATAATCGAGATGTAAGATTGCAGACATTGAATGGACAATGTTTAAAAGTATGTAGACTTTTTTTTTTAAATACATTAAACACTGGTGAAGATCGTTTCAAAAGAAGGACAAAAAAAAGTACTGAATTTACAGAACCTGGCATAGAAACCAAACCAGCTCCATCATCAAGAAAATTTAAAAAATGTATTGATGTACTTCATATAAAAGAATGGTTACATTTACTTCCTAAAGTACCTATCCATTATTGTAGACAGTCTACCTCTAAGATCTATATTGAATCTACCTTTGTATCTCTATCTAGTATGTATAGTGTTTCAAGAATGGTGCCAAGAAAAAAACATAACCTATGCTACCAAAACTATATTTTGCAAAACATTAAATACAGAAAATATAGAAATCCATCAGCCCTGTAAGGACCAATGTGACATGTGTTGGGTATAAATTAGGTTCTGTTTCAGAAACTGTTTATAATAGACATGTAAACAGAAAAACTATGGCTAGGGAAGAAAAAAATTAATTTAAAGCTGAGGTTTCAAGTACCAAAGTTGTAATAGTTATGGATTTACAAAGTGTTTTACTTTGCCCAAAAAACAGATGCTTTTGCTATGTATTATAAAACAACAACTGCATGACTTTACAATCTACAAACTCAATCTCAATGACAAAGATGTTACTCTATATGTCTGGCATAAGGAAAATGGAAGTGTAAGTGCCAATGAGTTTAATAATTGCATCATTCAATATATTGACACACTTCCAAATAAAGTGACTGAAGTTATATTGATTTCAGATGGTTATAATTACCAAAATCGTAACAAAACACTGGCAAGTACCTTGGCTAAAACTAAAAGTATAACTATAGAACAGTTATTTCTAACAAAGGGTCATACTATGATGGAAGCTGACAATGTCCATTCTACTCTGGAGTACTGTTTTAAATCATCAATATATTCTCCTGGAGATTATATTAGTAGAATGAGATTGGCAAAGTATAATCAACCATATAGAATCAACATTTTGGACCACTCATTTTTTTTTTAAATTATGATGATGTTTGCTCGTTAACTTCATTACGTCCAGGAAATAAAACAGGAGACAAAGTTGTTATAGATATTTGTAAACTTCAGTACGCTCATGAAGGTGAAACACTATACAAAACAGAATTTGAAGATGATTGGACAAAACTTCCAGAGTTAAAATAACTAGAAGAACAGTAATTGAATCTCAAACACTAACAAATTTGTACAATACACCATTGCCCATCTCTGATACAAAATTTAAAGATTTGCAATCATTAAAACCAGTCATAGATAAATGTGACAATTTGCCACATTCTAAAGATCCAAAAACTAATAAAATATAGAACTTCAATAAATATAATTTAATATAAAGTTCTATTTAAAGTAAAGTTGATAATATTTTATGATTTATTTTATTATGATGACTGATTAAGTGATAACTATTTTTTATTACTTTAAATGTTGTATTATAATTTTCTATAATTAGTTACCTATAAAACAGAAAAGTGAGAAACTATGTTTTTTTTTAAACTGTGATAAGTAGGGTTTGGGACTTCTTGCATTTACATGTTTTTTTGTAGTCTATTCTAAGTGAGTTATAAATGTGTAATATGAAATGACGAAATTAAATACTAAGTTTGAATTTGCATATTTTTGCATATTCCGTCATATTTTAAGAAAAGCGCATATTTGAGTAATTTTTAACATATTTGGGCATATTTCACATTTTTATAAACGTAAAATTGTCGGGAAAAATCATAATTGGATGGTCTTAGTCTGTCGTATCTAACACGTACGTCCGTTTACGATGATAGTCACTTTATCGCTTAATAATAAACCTTTTTATCGACAATTGTATAGTTGTGGTAAAACCTAATGAATCCTAGGTTGATACAGATGGAGATGAGTAACCCGTGTAAAAATTATTTTTATTATACTAAGTACGTAATAAATTTTTATTTTTTTAATTTATAATTTTACGTTTTTTAAAAACAAAATAAAAAATTAGCTGCATATTTTAAAGCATATTTTGACGATTTTGACTGCATATTTCGATAATTTTAAGTGCAAGAAGTCCCGAATCTTAGTGATAAGAAATCCAAAGACTGGTTACTATTACATTATTATTTTAAACTTTTACCTTATTTGTTATAATTCAAAAAAGTATATTTAAAGTATTTTGTATGACTTAAATTTGTTAATTATTTTATTACGAGGACTTTTATTATTTAAAGTGGTTAACTATTTTTTATTGTTTTTTGTTGTTGTAATGTTTTACATTTTAAAATTAGTTATGACTTATAAAAAAGTTGAAAGTTATTTTGTTTTATTATGTTAAGTATTTTATACAATTATAATTTGATAATAAATTATTTCTTAGATAACACAATTTAGTTTTTTTTTTCATAAAATCGTTCAAATTACGTCATATTATTATTTCTCTGGCACCAACTATTATTCAAAGAACCTCCAATGTACTGTTTGGCGAAAAAAAAATTGATTAACATATCCTCCTATGTGATGAAATATTGAAAATTTGTACAATAAATACATATATATTAAGTTTTTTACTTCAATTTTTTTCAAAATAAAAATTTATATTCTATTACGTTTTTTAAATGTATTTTCATTAATCATTGAAGATTTGAAATTTTTTAAAACGTTTTTTGTCTCTATTGAAAAATGAGGTTTAAGCACATTGGAGGTTTTTTCATGTCAACAAATATTATGTCTCTGTGTCAACATATTTTGAATAAAAAATTGAAAATTCAACATAATTGTACCTTTCATTTAATATTGTATTGTTCTGGAAATCAATGATTTCCATTTGCATTTTTCTGGAACATCTTCAACTACTGATAATGAAAATGGAATTGAAAACAAATTACTTTTATAGTAGCTATTGGACTATTTTTCTTGAAGACGCGACTTTCATCCGAGATTTTACCTTTTATACTCATAGACATATTGTACAAATATTACGAAGAAAATGTTTGAAAACTTTTACACATAAATGAGAATATTGTGCTTGTTCCACAATCGATTACAAACTGACAGACAATATTAATTATTATATCTTGGTAGGTAATTCAATTTATTACTAATTACTGCACATTTCCGATAGCGATAGCTCAACTGTTATAATTTTGTTGAACTATAAAATTTACATGCTAAATTTAAAATGTGATTGAGGGCCGCATATTAACCTATGACAGGGCAGGCTACGGGTTGAAGACCCCTGATTTAAATTAACACATGGTTAAATCGAGTCAGTTTATTTTGAATAGCATTTTCGATATATTCGAACAAAAGGAAAATAGTTTAGAGATTTGTCAAGACCTTAAAAACCATTCTATTTGAATTTTTTTTGTCATCACAATACCTTATAACATGAAGTATTAGTGGAAAACAATAGTTATTCCAAACTACAATAAACTGAAATGTAGCTTCCTCATTGCCAATTTCCTAATAATTATGTACGTCAAGTGCTTAAAATATGAACAAATGTTGTACACTTACCCTGACTAATCTCTTGGACTGGACTTTGGATTTCAGACACGACGCTGCTCTCCGATGAATCATCTGACATGTCATACTTTTTACTGGGACGCTTGCGATTTTGCTTCTTCTTCGGCTCCTCATCTGATGCTATCTCGCCTTCGGACAACGATGACGAATCAGAATCATAAATAGGCTTCTTCGACAATTTTTTCTTTGTCTTGGACTTGTAATAGCGACTAGGTGGTGATGAGGCTTTAGAACGTTTTCTCTTTTTGGCCATGCTCGTATCCTGCGCACAAACACACATACGCGCGCACACACAAAAGTTAGGGCTGTAGAACACAAACCAACACACAGTATTATAAAACTTACATCGTCGCTGAATTCAGAAGACTCGTCAGAACTGATGGCTTTCTTATGTTTGCCCATCGTTTCGGTATTCGAGCGGGATGTCGATAAATCGGTCTCGACGACGATCGCAGTAGTAATGTAAATTATAATATTATTCACTACCTACTCAGAAATCAGATTTCAATTCGACTACAATGGTTCATGTCGTTCATGATAAAATAAATAATGATAGTCGGTCCGCATCGCGACGCCACCGTCCGTTATGCAGGAGCTAGCAGGCTGGCCTCATACACTGTGCAAACGGCACTCACTATTATTGTACCAGCACACACGCCATGGTATCTGTGGGAATCGTGTTATCTAAGTTCCGGCCCTTGGGAACCACTGAGATAGATAGATAACAATATACTTATCTATCTCAGTGTCGGGAACATTTTACAGAATGCGTGATGTATAAATTATTTACTCAATGGCGTGATATCTGATAAACCATAGCCCATTGCCGAAATTGTGATGATAATATGACGAACATTTATTGTAATGACAATAAGGTCTTCAGCTCGGTCTTCAGTTTTTATAAAAAAATCACTGTTTCACACTTTCGTCTTTGCCACCACGATTCATAAACATACGGTTTAAAGTGTTATATTTGATATCATGGTTTTCGCTTTAATTCTAATTCCGTTGGTGCCCGCCGTCGATTGCGGGCCACGGGGAAAAAAGGAAATATAAATCAGTGGCGTGCCCAGGAAATTTTCATAGGAGGGGGGGCTATATGTTATAAATGTTTTGGTAAAAGTACATTTAAATTAATATAAAATAATTAAATAAGTTGAAGTCAACAAAAAAAAGTCAATGGGGGGGGATATATATAACCCCTAACCTCCCCCCCTTGGACACGCCACTTATCTAAATCTATTTAGAAGTGACGTTTGCGGAAAAAGTAAAATGTTTAGTAAAATATTTCAGTGGAAATGTTAACGCAAAATGGGTAAAAATTTATTTATTTTAAGTTGTTGGTATCAACAATTGTGGATGCAACCAGTTCTGTAAATGTCGCTGTCGACCATTTGTTATAATTAGTCGTTAGATACCTTGCACCTACTTTACCTATTGTCTTAAGTAGCGTCCACAAAGCTTAAAACTTATTAGGCCTTCGCATAATATAAGAACCATTGTCTATTTAAGTCCTCCACCTCGACAATCAAACCTCAATAGGTATACCTACCGCTCTAATTACTTCTATGCATTCTAATATCTGGGTGTGACCAGACTACATTAGGGGAAATGTCACTGTATTCACAAAAAACTATTTTTATTAAATTTTGATGTACCTACCTAAATAAATATTTTATTAGTTAGCTAGGTCTTAGTTACTTAAGAAGTAGTGACCATAGACCACTATCATTATTTGGTCATTAATTATTATAAATACTTATATAGGTATGGTATGATACATTTTTTTTAAAGTAGTATTAAAATGTATTTTTCTACATATTTATATATTTAATTGATAACATAGAAATTAACTGGCATGCAACCATCAGAGGTCATCTGTGATTATTTTTAAATGTATAACATTTGTGACTGCCGGCACCCATAGTTTGTCATTATTACCACACCAGATGATTCCCGGTGATTGTAAATGAATATGGTTTTATATTATTAATGTTTCCATAGTACACTAAAAAAAGAGCTGTGGAGTAGCAGAAATCATTAAAAGATGTTTGATGTAATAAGTTTTTTTAAATACAATTGTAATAGTAGATACAAATTTGAAATAACACCGAAAAATATGCTTGATGTACAGGTGATACATATTATATGACCGACAAAGGTCAAATGGCAATTAACGTGTTAATTACCAAGAGTGTATAATTTTATCAAATAGGTAGCTGGATTTCATTAAAATATAACTTTTGAAATGAAAATTATGGCCACACTTGTTAAGCAACTAAAAAAAAATATTAACTGTAAAATTATTTAAACATTCTAATTAATAATATTTGACAATAATTCGTTGGTATTTACATAAAAATGCATATAATATAACCATAAGTGTATCTTAGAAGTTAGAGGTACAAGTCCTTGAATTTCTTAGACAATAGTATTTTTCTATACTGTTGAGCCCAGCCCGAAGCACTTTTAGCTCAAAGTATTTTCTAAGAAAATTTAGATACTAATAATTTGGTTAACTGTTAAGTCAACATCAATAATTGTGTACATAATTTGTCATTTAAAAATCGGTAGAAATTTTTAGTTAAAAGATAAATAATTCTGGTGAAGAATTTGAGTAGGTACAATTTCCAGCATAGCAATTGCTTTTATATATACTTTCTGGGTATTTTAAAATTTGCTTTTAACAATTCCGTTACAACTTACTTACTAAAACTCAATGGAATTATGCTTATATGCAAAACGCATAACGTTATAGTCAGAATACATTTTTTTTACTGAAATCTTAACAATAAAAATATATATAATGAAATCAAAAACTACATTCAAGTACCTAATAAAATTATTAAAATATTATATTGTTTATTTTGATAATTAATTAATACAGTCATTGCAATGCATACATACATCTAGATTGGAGTGTGTAAAGCTGAAATTATAAATGAGATAAATGATAACATACACAATATACAGTATCCAATTTTTAATTTGATATTACATAAGCATTTAGTATTTTTAAACAACAAAATCATGAGCTTAAACATCAGAATGAAATTAAACATTCTTATTCCAAAATTGGATACTGCCGTCAAAAAAATATACATTAATTAGCCAATTAATACATTACAGTTGTTCTTAGAAAAATATTAATCAATGGTTGAAAAAAAAAAGATAAATGTATCAAAATCATAAAATTAAGAGTAGGTATTCATAGGTTTCAACTATAATTAACCTAAGATAACATAAAATATCTCAACTATAGATAAATAGGCTAAAATTAATAGTTAATTTTGAAGGTAAAATATGTTAAAGAGCCAGCACACAATGCAGCAGTGATATTTTAATGCTACCACTAACGTTGCAGTGTGTGCGGACCTTAACACTCAGTCTCTGTATCTTATCCACTTTTTAATGGTGTAATATCATTGTACAAAATTTTTTTTTTATTTATTAAGCATTATTAGTTATACTAGATGTTTCAAAGTCATAAATGAGTTGAATTGATTTTATTATCAATTTAGCGGTATCAAACCTATTTGTTTCAGATTGCTTTTCAGAATCAAAATTCCACAAGCAATTATTCAATAAAGATGCAAGGTTTTTGACTTCCTTTTCTGGTGACTTAATAGTTTTATCTAAGTCTGTTATTTCGTGTAACAGTCTTCCATCGTTGCTTAAGAATTCCTAAACATATAAAATACAATTTTATACAATTTACTGTTTTTTTAAAAGGATAACATAATATAGCAACTAAAAAAAACTAAATGTTCATATATCATGACATATTCATTTGAAGGTGTAAGTTCTGCTAATGTAAATCAACATTAAAATGGAATTATTATTGCAAAACTTATTTGCACACTAGAATACTGAATTTTATGCATATTAAAACACTATACAAAGAACAAAGTATGAATTGTTAAAAAAAAAATAAGGTACTCTGTGAAAATGTTAATAGTATTATACAACAGGATTGTAATGTTTCACAAAACAAATTAGTTTCATCAAAAATCCATTCAAATTTCAAGAGAGGCAATATTTTTAACATTGATGTGAGAGGGGGCGGCTTCGATCCCACGCAAATAAGGACCTGTATATTTTTTGGAGGGATAAGCACCACCCCCTAGTACAACATGAAAGTATTACTTTTAACTGTTTGGCTAAAATAAGCAGTTGCTATTATATATTTATAAATTAACCTTTTATAGGAAAACAAGTAACTCACTTTGCAAACAGCATATATATTGTGATCACTAATCCTCGATTGACAAATGTCTTCTTTTGAATAAGATAAACATCCAGGTCCACAATCAATATGTTTACTTACATGTTTATTGTCTAATAATAATAATAATAATAATAATAATAATAATAATAATACAGTATACAAAAATTAAAATAAACATTAAAAAATGATCATAGAATAATAAATAAATGTACCAAGTATAAACTTACCATTATCAGTTTTCTCCATACTATGGTTATTGACCACTATTATAACATCACTCCAGTCAATTACTTTCAATGATTGTAATAATCCTGATGTTGAATTCAATTGTACAGCTATATTATCTGCTGTTAAATCGGTTAGATAAAATGAATAACTTTGATGAGCAGTACCATCTGCAAGCTCCAACGCCAACGTTAGTAACTCTTTGGCCACTAATAGTCTATTGCTCAAATTCATCTTACTCATATGATATTGTAAGGTATAACCACAATCCTCAACAAAATATACTCGCCCACATGTAGCATAAATATTTGGTACATAACGATATCCATGTAATACCTAAATAAACATTGGTTATGAGGTAATTACAATTAGTTACTTTATTCAAAAGTATTATATATAAATATACATCGACTTCCTCACCTTTAGAACAAGAAGCTCAACACTCACATGTGCAGCGATCCATGCTTCTATCAACGAATGAGCTTTATTATCGCTATTGTTACTAATAACAGTGTTGAAAAAACTGTAAAGTAATGCATTTTGAAACGATTTAATGTCTTTGGAACATATTTCAAGGCTGCGGCTATCATCACTTGGCGGTAACAAGGTCCATTGGCCATAAGTTATAATTGTATCTATATCTGTAGCGATGTTGACTGTTTGCTCAAACATTTCAAAACAATTACGTCCAGGTCCTTTTGCTACAGCACTAACAGTTTTGTCATTGAGCCTTAGAGTGCCAAAGAATATTTTATCATTTCGTTGGCTCGTCCAGAGTTTGAACAAACTCACCATGGACATGTAACTAGCGTGATTGGATAAAAATATCCCAAGATCTTCATGTTTTTTGTAATTCAGTTGAAAGTCAAGTGCGTTACAAGAAGAATCGTTTCCTAGGTTCAGTGGGCCGAATGTTATGTTTATATTATATTCATAAGATTCGAGTAATCTGATATTGGTGCTGTTTCGGTCATGGAGATAAAACGCGACCAACACCATAGCAACATAGAAAATCAGTGAAGTGATTGAAGGCATTTATAAAGTTTTTATGTCTACAGTCATCTAAATAAAGAAATATATAATATAAGTTTTATTACTACAATTTAAGGTCAGTGAAAATGTTATAAGCAATTGGTATCTACTAACCAAGAAATTAAGGACGTTTTAAGCTCTAATACGGGGTTTGAATTTATTCAAATTTATTGTTTTCAATATTACGAAATCAAAGAGCGATTTTAAATAGAAACATATTCATAAATAAGAAAACACATTCTTAATTTAATAATTATTTATCAGAGTATTACAATTTACGAACACGAAATACGAAACACTATTCCCAATCGACATGCGAGCAGCAAATTCGACTGAATACAAAATAATCTACGATATTACGATCGCTATGATAATTTTGACGACTATAATATAAAATGTAGTACATGCGTCTCGCTGTGATAAACTGATAACACAAAAAACCAGTGGGCGAGCTACTTGTAGAGCTGTTGTTGTTATATAAGGCTAACGTTGTAGCTGCGGTTGTTTATTTATTATTTAAAAACACGACATCAAGAAGATCTTGTCTACAACTGTGCTTTTAACCCATAATTTTCATGACTAAATAATATATGATTTGCCATTTAGCCATAATATTGTTTAATTTTGTTGTAGCGTTGGTATCTCGCATTATCACGGGAACTATAGTTCTATTAACACTACATTTTTCATAAGAAAGGCCGCCAATATCACTTCACACTTGGACTATCGTAGAAAATAGAAATACACGTTTCGTAAAAAAGTTTTAAAAATCGTGTCAACTAAAGTGAATTTTTTTCCCAAATTACATTATCATTTTATCTATTTTGTTTGATGTCGGTGAATCTGCAAAATCTGATATTAGTGACATCATTTCGTAGAATTCTTACTAGTAGGTCACTTTTATAATATTATTTGTACCGGATAACAATTTCATAACAATAATGTTATTTTCTATATTAAGTTAGTAATATGTTTTTGTTGGAAAAATCTGAAAACACTATACGAAGCTTAAAAAAATTAATTTTAATAATTTTACTACGTGATAGTTGTGACTGGTGAGTTTTGAAATATTAAAAATTTAAAAAATTTCAAAGAGCGCGTTTGTGTTTCAAAATTACATTGCGCTTTCATGCTTTATGACATAATATTATATGTGAGTTTTATAAGAATAAAAAAAGGCTCCAAATGTAATTTGAACCCTTCAATTCTTTGGATTTGGTTGTACAGGTACTTCCTGCTGTTTTCTCCAACTGTGGATGGAACTGCTGGTCAAAAATCGAAACTTGTTTCGTTTTAAATATGGAACTGTTAGACATTATTTAAGTCATTTGCTTTATTTTTGCATTACCAAACTCTGAAGTAAGAAAAACGTTATTGAAACAAAATTAAATGACGACATTTGATCCATCTTTTAAACTTAAAAAGACTAAAAAATGGTCAGTTTTGGGTGACATTTATGGCCCTACGTAACTATTCAAGAGTTCATGAAATATTGGAATGTTTTTATCATTGTTTGATGAGCATGATAAGTAGAACTAGTCTTAGAACTTAACGTCGTACGGCAAAGTGGTACCTACTTACACCCATTTGTTTACTATTAAAAATTGCTAAACTTAGTTAAAAAGCTTGAAAATGTAATATACCCAAAAATCTCAGTGTGTACGCCACTGTCAATACTTACATAGTTTCCTACATCTTACATCAGACCGGTGATGTATTCGAGTATTTCTATAATCTATAACCATGATCTTTAATTCTTTATTATGACTATAATATTTGTGGGTAAATGTACGCCTTTTTCAAACATTATTATTAGTTATTACTATCGGAATATCAGCACAAATAAGTGATGATTTCATTATTAAGTACAAGTATATAATATTTATATACCAAAGAAAGTAGCCTTTTGTGAATATTTTTTGTATTACTTATCCAAACCAAAATCATGAAACCCCAATGAAAAGCTTGAAAGGAAAGGAGACGCCCATTGATGAGTGATGACATTTACTATTTTTGGGAATTTGAATTCAGAAAATGTATGTACATCAAATTTAATATACGAATAAACTAACACAGTAATAGTATAGATACTTATAATTATAAACTGTATAATATAGAAGATAAAAGGCCTTTGTTTCTCAAAATATTTTTTGATCATCACCGGATACCTATAATACTAAATTGGAATACAGTCTAAAAATTAAAAATTACAAATAATTATAGAATATTTTGTTTGTATCACTGAGATATTAGTATTATAGTTTTTTGTTTATATAAAATAAATATTATCTTTAAATAAAATAGTTTTATAAATACCATTTATTTTATTTTTTTGAAAGTGCATTTTAATAGCATATTTTATGATTCTTTAAGACATGACATCCCTAGCATCTCTAAGCATAAAATGCCATTTTCAATATTCATATTTGTGTAATATGATACCTAATGTATAAGTTACATCCCAAAAACTGTACGAGTGTATTTATCTACCAAAAACGGTGTATAATACCTACTAATTAATTACAATTTATAAAACTAACAATTACTTAATGTATTGCTGATAACCATTAGTGTCAAGTATTTTAAATAATTGGATACTTTGTTCTTACGTCATCCCAGAAAAAATAAGTTATCTTTGTCTTGGTGGATATTTACCAGTTATCATAATGGGTATTTTAGAATTGTATGACCGTTAATATGGTGTATCAAGTAGGTAGCATACTACACGAGACCAATATTTCTGGGAATGAGAATGATAAAAATTGTGGCCACTTTAATAACAAATTATTATTAGTTACATACAGCCCACCTAGCTAAACTATTAGTGATAATACAACTTCTGCAAAATGTAATAAGCTTAAAAAAAAAGTTGCGTATCATTAAGTATAAAACAAATTTAAAAAAACAAGTTGCATAAGATAAAAAAAAAAATATGAAAACTTGTTTTATTAATAACAATTATTTTATACACAAATTATTAAAATAAATGAAATAACAACTGTAGATGCGTAACATTATTTATTCATAAAAATGTTTGCAAAATAATTACAATAAGTCAAGAGTTAATTATTAAATTATTGAAAAAATGTTGATATAATAAATAATAAACTTGAAATTAAATTTGAAATTATTCAAAATCAACCAAAATGTGAAAAAGTAAAAACATACCATAAGTACTGTTGTGTAAGATTTTAATGTTCTTTAATTTAGTTGAATTAACGTGATTTTTTTTTTTAGTCTACTGTATTAAAATTGTCATCTTTTCATTTTTATGTATTGGGTCTTTTTCCAATGAATAATGGTTTTGAATCCATTTTCTTATCCAGTTGTTTCTTCTTATTCATATTATCAACCTAAACAATCAGAAAATGAAGAATAAGAGAAAATAAAAATTAAGGGAGTAAACAATTGTTGTGTAAAAAATGTGATTATGTTATTATACATGCATCGTGAATATTTTTTATTAACCCCTAAAAATGTGATTTTCTGAATTTGTTTAACACAAGCGCAACATAGGAATCCAGACTATTACTACCATACTGATTGATTTAATAATGTTAAAACATTATATTATTAATATTATTAATACTATTATGTAAAAACTGCAAACTTGATTTTTTTCCTGTCTTTTAAAGATTAACATTTTTAATTTTATCTTCTTAAGTCCTAAAAAATTGTATTTAGTCAGTAGTATTTATAATTGTTATATTATAGTTTTTAGATAATAGAACTAAAAATTTGGGTAAATTGATCTCAAGAAGACAATACAATAATTTAAATGTATTTTCAGAATTCTTATTACTTCACAAGATCAATCAGCACATTAGAAATAATTAATATGATCTAAATTCCAATGTGGCATGTTAATTAGACAAAAACAGAAAATCTCTGCTTTCAATCCCCATAAGCTATATTACATCAATTATTAATATTATTTTTTTAAAGTTGAATAAATATAAAAAAAAGCATTAAAACACATTGAAATATTAATTGTATACTATTAAAGTATTATCTGTATTTACTAATTGTAATTTTTAGTTATAGTTTTGAATATGAAACATATTCTGCTTCTTTTTTTAAAAAATAAATTGTATATCTGAGTGTAATAAATTAAATAATGTATAAACACTAATAAATATTGACATTAATAAGAAAAAAACAAAACCACTAGGAAATATTTTGCTACAATTTAAAGTTTCAATATAAAAATAAATATTTTTTCAGTAATACTAATTAATTGAATATTTACGTTATGAATATCATTTTCGTGTAAGTTGACACGATGTTGTTTACGTTCTGATCTTGTAATGTTATGAGTTGCTTTCATTGATGCTGTTTTGGTTTTGATAGTCTTCAAAATTTCAGACGTATGTTCCAACTTGAAAAAATATATGTATATGATATAATTTGGTCAATCTTATATAATGGTCATTAACAGCGGTTCTCAAACTATTTTTTTATCGCATACCACTTATGTGCATTATTAATCTGTCGAGTACTACTTATGTGACCATGTTCAAACACAATTTAAAATATTCATTTATGTACTCTCCGTTCTATCACTTTGTGACCTTTCGCGTACCATAGTTTGAGAACCTCTGGTCTTTAATATGTCTAGAAAAGATAGACAAGGTGTTCTTAGAGTTTTTGGCAAAACCTATAGACAAAGACAATACAGCCAACAAGATCGTAATGAGCCACAGCTTGGAAAGACAATGAGTATTTTATTAATGACAAAAAATAAAATAAAAAATATTTTATAACAATTTCATTAACTAGCTAGTAGCTACCTATTGCTCAGCCTCACAATTTAAGTTCACGGACACACCTAGTAGTATAAAATATACTTACACCATCCCAAGATTCCTCATACTTTATGGATGGTGCATTTTCTACATTCGAATCTGGACGCGTCATATCTTCCGGTTCATAAATAGCTGTATCAATTAATATTCGATTTGGGCAATTTTCTTCATGACTCTAAAATGTACATCAAATTTATATGAGAATCTATTACAAATAGTTAAAAACTATATTTGTTTATCTTGATATTCTACCTTCAATTCTGTGTCAGGCATTACATGTGATAAATTGTAGATGCAATGTTTAAAATTGGGTGGTTTATCTGGGCATTTTGTTAAGTGCTTGGTTAATGTCTTTTGCGGCATTGTATGAGCTGCATTAAATGGACAATGAAAGTTTGTAGTCTCCGGTGCCAAATGTCTACAGTAAAAATGAGGACAATTTGTTAACACAAATAATAATTTAATAATTAGGTGACGTCAAAAAGATAAAAAGCAAATTTAATGATTTAACACAATGGGCATAGTTTGTTGTGGGGCTGTCTGTGGAGGCTTTCGGTGGTAACACAGAAACTTTTAATTAGCATACAATATTTACAATTTGGAAAGACATGATAGAATTTTAAATATATTGACATTTCATTGGACTAAAAATCTTTTGTTACTACAGAAAAAGTAGAATTGATTAACTATACCTATTATTACAACCTTTGTAATATTAATTAAAAAAAACATTTGATTAACCTAATCTAACCAGTGAAGGGCTTCCATTTTTGTTTATAACTAATGAAAAATAAATAGGTATATTTTATAATAGGTATCTCCTATTGAAAAACAGTTGAAAAACATTAAAAATACGTGGGCATGATTTTTTTTAAAAGCAGTTCAAATTTTGACAATATTTATCAAATTGAAAATTGAAAATGATTTTGTAGTTAAAAATATATAAAATGTTCAATTTGTATAGCTAAGGATTGAACAAGGTTCCACTTAAACAGTTTTTTCCATAACTAATAAATCTTAAAAATATATGAATACGGTTATTTTTTATAGACATTTTAAGTTCAAATTTGGACAAAATTGGATATTAACTCAAAGAATAATGGTTATCATTTTGTCGTAAATGGTTCCAAAACAGTCCAATTTTACATAGGTATATTTAATATTTTTCCAGCAACACTGATAATTTAAGAATAATATTAATTTAACTTACTGGCTACCATATTAATAATAAGTAATAACAATATAAAATATCCTAAACTGACATACCGTCTCCACTCAGAATCGTTTTTCAAGTATAGTAATTTGATATCATTGAATTCAAATTTAATATCATCCATTACAGCGACCTCTTAGACACTTAATGTACAGCAAAGCGACATCCAATTACCCGTTTTTTAATTATTAAGTAGATTTCTTTTTTGAGAATTTTGATGTATCAAAATCAAAATTCAAGCTTGTAGTTTTTGAATTATGTAAATTTTATTTTAAGGTATATTTTAATATGTCTATGGTAATCAGTTAAGAGGAGGGCTTAGACGATTTGAAAATGTTAGAAATTACTATTGATCAATCAATATAAATAATTTGTAAAAATGATCCAAGTATAATAAATATTAAATATTACATTTAATATTCCACATAGTTTATACTTTTATAAAAAAAATTTAAAGATTATTATCCTTAGTATAAACATTTTAAAAACTCAGAAACTACTCATTAGAATTTTGATTTAGATACATCAACATTTTCATAAAAATCATCCATCAAATAATTTTCAGTAAAAAAGGGGTTCTCATTTGAAAAATAGAAGAGCATGCTTAAAAAATCACCCTGTATAGTGTATACAAATGTAGCTATATGTAGCTTCATATTCTTAAAAAATTTTGAGGTGCTCATGTGAAGATAAACATTTTAACAAAGTATCATACTTTAACAGCCCCCACGATGCATTTACCCAAATTAAAAAAAAAATTTAAAAAAATCTAACTTCAAAAGCTCATAATAATTAAGTATAATTATATAATAATAATATTGACATAGTGCTTGCGTCCATGCTGCCATGCAGATAGCAAACACAAGTCCTAATGAATATTATGACTATTTTTAATTTATAGTTATTACATTCGGATTACCTATTGCAAAATAAATTTTAAAATGTAAAATTATTTAAGAAATGCCTGCAACATTTAATTATTAAAACTAATTTTAAGTTAGTTGAATATAATGATTTTGGTGACTAATATGATCAACAAAAATCTGGGGCGTCCTTCCCCCCTCCTTCAGAACAGCCCAGAGTACAAATTCATCTCACCTTCAGTGGATTCCTAAGAATTTTATATTATACATAATCACTAACAATAAGCATTGACTATTTACCATGTTGCTTGTGACTAGATTTTGTATTTTTAAGTAAGTAGCCAAGGCAAATAAGAATTGTGTAATTTTATTTACTTAAATAGAAATGTATAAATGTATTCACTCAAAAAGAAAATTTAATTTGTGTATTACATAATATTATATTTGATGGAATACACATTTTTAATGTAATTTGTTGAAAATGATATCTAATGTTGAAGTGTTTAAATAATATGCCTCTATATGATATTTATTATCAATTAAAATGAAAACTAATTGTTAGGTATGTGTTATTATGTAGAAACTTAATACTATATACAACACAATCTTTACAACAATAGGTAGGGTGTTAGCCCCCTACCTTTATTGCGCCTATGAGTGAAAAGAAGACCACGGATTGGGACTTTTTTTGGCGATACCAAATTTTCAAAAGCTCCCAATAGGCACTCTACAGATAAAATTCTTACAGCTGCCACTGACTTCCTCGTTTGTAATAAGTTAATCACATTGAGCATTTTCATTGTTGTGTAGCGCATTAAGTGAAGTGCTGAGTCCTAACTTTTATAAATTGTTACTATGTCACATTTTTAAGGCATTTGCATTTGTTTCTTATTGCCTTGAAATCAAAGCTTTATTTACAACTGAATCTGACATTTATAATACAAATCGATTACTATATCCACGTCTAGCTAGCGAGTATTTACTTAATATTATTGTATATAGTAGTAAAATACAATATGAATATATTGTACACAATAATAAAATATATTGTTTATGGGTTAATAGTAGGATAACTGTAGGTAAAGATTGTACATTTAATGTTACGTTCTTAATTCATAAATGTAGTACATTTTACTTGTTTTTCATTTTGTGGGATGTTTGGTGATTTTGTAATATTTACTTTGCTATTAGTTGATTTAGGAAACTAAAAGAAAAGGTGGTACCAAGAAAATCAGAAAGAAAAAGGAAACCTTTATAAAAATCAATTGAGAGCAGTTTAAATATTGACCTGCTTACTTTCCTTAAGACTGTAATAGCTTACAGTCATCTCACTTTAAAATTAAAATATGCTTTTATATGAGGTTCACTAGTTGATATTTTAATCTTTAAGTTTGATAGTGGGTAATTTTATTCTAATATTAAGGCTCACATAAAATCGGTTTGGATCAAAGCAAATTTTGTATTTTTGTAAGAGGGAGATAGCACATATGAGTATGGTGTCCTCCTAATATAATTATGCAATTATAATTTTGTGAACAGATTTAACTTAATTCATTTTGGTGATTTCAAAACTTTTAGTAAAACCAAGCAAAGGTTAAACACAGCTGTTCATTGTACAAAAATATTAACATTTTTACCATAATATGATGTACAATTCTGGAAAAACCAAATTTTGATTGCAAGAAATATTTTTAAAAAAATTGAAGTTGAATGTATACCTATTTAAATCTACAAAAATGTATATAGAATTAAAATGCTTATTACATGTAAGTAATTAGGCAGGTACTTACAATAATTCCATTGTGCTGAATGAAAAAATTTAAAACAAGTTGGAATGTTCAATGTTGAAAATAGTAGAAAACTGGTACTAAAAAAAAAAAAATTGCACAATTATTCACATATATTATGAAAGAGTCAATCATACAACTTATATAGTGAACAGTGATTACTGATTAAAATTTAGGTAAAATATAATGAACAAATGTACATTAAACATTAACCACAAGTGGTGGTTATGGAATAGTAATCAATAATATGTAGATAGGTCATACGATAATCCAAAATGGGCCAAATGTAACTGATGAGGAACTTAGAACCAACTTACGTTTAATCGTAGAAGAGAGAACATAGATAAAAATACCGTTGAGATTTAAAATTTTAATTTCTTACACGTTCACCGTTACTGTCAACTGCGGTCTACGACGTACGACATTACTGTGTAGATACTAGATAACAACTGACGGGCGTCGAACGTCGAGGCGTCGAGCATAAATTGAAGACTGAACACTGCAGTGGAAAATATTTACAATAATAGAATAATAATAGCAGTATACTGTATAGCACTCATGAACTTAATAATATTTTCGTATAGATAATTAAATACCTACTGGCTACAATCTGTTATCTATATCTATCATTTCCAAGATAAACATTAATATTTTGGTGCATAGACAATATATTAATTATTTATATATGTCTATGGGTACGACTTGTAGTTAGCAATGTCGTACCCACGTTTTAAAATATTTGTAACTCTCGCCGCTAGAGCCACGTCCGTCGCCTATGGAATATGGCCGATAGGCTGCGCTTTCTTTGTAGTATATCATAGTATATACATATATACATCATATTGTATATGATCTAAGAGTATATCCCACTAATCAACAAATAGTCTCGGGAACCACGGTGTTATTAATAAATTAGAAGTTATAATTTTATTTTTATACACTGTTGTGTTGAACGTTTCGTATCATTGTATCATTAGTAGGACTGTTTCACATGGACGAGCATTGTACTCCACGTATCATACGCGCGCATTTTTAGCTTACATTGCTTAAATTTATACGTGCCATACTGCCGAGGGAAACCCACCATCGTCGGAGTGGCAAGTAATGCGTATGAATTTAACCAATGCAAATGAAAACTCGCGAGTAGGTACAGTACGTCGCGTATGATGTGCGCCAATAATAATATTGTTTCAAAATGTCCAACTTGATCCCATGTGTATTTAATTATTATTTGTCATTAAATTGTTGGACGTATTGGTAACACGAAATGAAAATTGTTTGACTAAATATGTTTAGCCTGTGTAGGTGCCAATACTGAATACATGGAGGAGTAGAAACTGTGGTTAACATAACTTGATTTATAATAATCGTAAATAACTTTTTTTTTTTGAAGATGAATGATGAAAAATATTAAATACTGTTAAATTAAATTAATAAGTATTTATTTTTCAAGATAATTTTTATTTTATAGTCATGACCCATGACTAGGATTTGTATGCATAAAAAACTAACCAAATATGCACTAAAAAATCTTAAATACGCATAAATATATCCACTAAAAAAAAATATATGTCAATAAGATGTCAATGGTCTATCGACTATCATGGTCGTAATCGATAATTTCTTATCTTCGTATACGTATTTTATTTCCCCAATTATTGATCTAAGGTCATATTAGGGAAAACCGTTTTTTCCTACAAGTGTACACATATTAATTTATTTTGATATTAATCGAAACTATAAAAGTATAATATTATTTTCTTACATTATAATACTTTATACTTCAAAAATGTCTAATTAGACAAAAAACATCGAAATATACACTGAAAGATGAAATATATGCAATTAAAATTTTAAAATAAGCCCATAAAATAGAAAAATGTTGAAATCCGCAAAAATATGAGCTAAAAAAATTTCATTTTTTAAATCGTTATGTCATGAAACAAATTTTGTGCTCACTTAGTGTATCATTCAATCAACCAGAATTAATATGCAAATGCATACAAATCCGAGCTCTAGTCATGACGTTGGGTGTTAAGTGACTAGATATAAAATACTTGAACACGGGAATAATTATTATTAGTTTTACATTCACTAAAATAAAATGTTAATTGTTAATAGAATAACATAATATTATCTTTTATTGAATAAAAAATGACTTTTTGACTTTTTAGTATAGTTACGTAATTATATAAAATATTAATATAGAAATCTATATTTTATAGCTAGCAGAAGTTCAGGGCCGAACTGGGTCAAAAATATCTATACACTTAGGTATACGTTATCGTATTATCGAAAAACGTTTTCATATAAAATGATTGTATATTATTTTGAGAATTTGAACACTTAAATATTATTAATGAAAATTAAAAAAATTAAAATTAGGTTAGCGGGTACAAAGAAATGTTATCATTTTTATTTAAAATACATATGTTTAGACTCCAGAATACACATACATACTTAATAGGTACGTCCTATTAAGAAATTTGTTAAGGTTTGAGCTCTTTTGCGAAATTGTGTCGATTATGATTTCGGCAACACCGGAATAGGTGGAAGTTCGTGTGGTGATAATAAAATGTCGCACATTTTGGACGGTTAGAGGGCCCTATTCTCGAATTTTATAGCATTCGACATAAAACAGAACTCGATCGATTCATCGTCGATGGTATTCTCGGAATAATGCATGACTTTTCTCGAATGGAAAAAGTTCGGCAATTTGTCTACTGCTACATCGCATTCGAAATTTAGTCGAATGATTTATTATTTGCAATCACTATAGATTAAATATAATTCACACATAATATATCAAATCCTGAATAACATGATAATTGATTAGTCATCTTTTATTCTTGAGAGTACACTTTGAAAATTATTTGAATTTGTTTTCTTTAATAATTGCCGAGTTAGTGTCTTTTGTTAATTATTACAAAAGTGGCGAACAAGGATGTAAGAGCTATGATGTTTGTTATTGCTAATATAGAGGGCAAGAAGCTCAAAATGTAAGGCAACCGTTTGGCATTAAAGTAGATCCATTTTTGGCTTTAACTGATTAACAATTTGTAAAAACATACCGATTAAATACAATTTTAACAAACTATTTATTAGAGTTAGTCACTCCATTTATAGAACCACCAAAACGTTCGTCGGTATTGACCATCCAAAATAAGGTAATAAATTAATGAAAATAATTAGGTACCTATACAATTTTGTAAGCTGTAATAAAAATATATTCTTAGGTCTTAATTGCATTGCAATTTTTTGGAACTGGGTTATATCAGTTGCCCACAGGTAGTTCTAGATATAGTGCTGTTTCTCAACCTTCAGTTTCACGTAGTATAGCGAAGTAACAAAATATGCACTTAACCAACCTAGAATTGTCCACAATTGGGTCAAATTTCCTAAAAATATGTCGTAATTAAAGCAGTTGCGAAATGGGTATGTACTATGTATAATGTATATTATATGCTATATAGGTATGCCTGCAGTAGGTATACAGTGTGGAATTTAGAGGGGTGGAGCTGATATTATAATTTTGGTACTAGAGCTATACGAAAAATTGATTGTAAAACTAAAATGGTGACCTATCTAAACAATTTTCTATGTAATAATTGTTATTATTTTCTATTTAATGAATACAGCAATTTTTAGCCAAGCTTACATTATTTTTAAAGTTCCAATGTTAGGAAAGAATAAATTACTAAAAACGCTAAGCCCCCGCCCCTTAAAAAAAATGTTGTAAATTATTTACATGCCAATAAAAATAATATGATGTATACGGCCCTAAAAAGATCACTTATAGATTACCTACTTAAGATAGTGTCTATATGAATAAATAAATTAAGTTCCTTCAAAATGTGTTAACTTCATTTTTTTTTTCAATTATAGTTGTGGCGTACTTTTAAACAGTAGGTATACTGTACCTAATGGCTAATATACAGTATTGGGACAAATATGTATTGCATTAAATAACATTATATGTATTTAACTTTAATTACCTTTTTTTTTTATAATGGTATCGAGGACTGGAGGAGGAACTATGGTGCCAGTATGCCAGTACTTCACCTCCAGCCACCATTGTTTATTGTCAAAAACAAAAACACACAACAATTAACAACGGCAGGCCAATCCCCCACTCGCTGCTATTACAAGCAAAATTGGACTATATATATAATAAAAAACGGCGGAGCTCTGCTCTCCCTAATTGCCTTAGGCTACAAATTAATTTTCAGCTAACAATATACCATGGTGAATTCCGTCGGTTCACAGCCTGTCGCACTCGTTCTTCTTCTTTCTTGACTGAAAGGATGTTTTCCACCATGCCGTAGAATAGCCTGAACCGCTCTTTAACTTTAATAACCTACAACGAGTATAAAATACCATAACTCAACTGTCTAAACCTCTTTTTAAATTGTAGACACTGGTAGTATTAGTTATCCCACTAACATTGATAATATAACGACTAACTGGATTTAAATACATGTGGTATCTAGGAGACTCTGGGTATGCACCAAGGCCTTGGCTTTTAACACCAATTCAAAATCCAACTAATACAAATGAGGAACTCCACAATAAAAAAACAAATGCGCACTAGATGTTTAGTTGAAAGGTGTAATAGGTTCTTAAAAATGAGATTTAGGTATGTATTACTTCAAAGAGTAGGTAATTAGTTCATAGAAACTATGACCAGAGTTTACCATAACCATTTCTTTAAGGTGCCTATTGAAACAGAATTCTACATTATGCACCTGAAAAAGCAACAGCCATAATAAACGCCTGTGTAGTATTGCACAATATGTGTATAACTTACAATGAGCCCGAGCATACAGATAATGTAATTGGCATTGATTTTGGCATGTACGGAAATACTATTGGCCAAAATGAAGCATCCAATGATTTGGACAATGGAAGGAATGTATGTGCATCGGTTGCACCCAATTTTGAGCAAAATGAGTAACAGTCAAAGTTTTTAATACAGATAAAATAAATTAAAACTTTTAATAATATTGAAATCTTGTTTAAAATATTTTATTTTATATTATGTATTTGTAAGAGATTTTAATTAGGAAATTTTTACTATTAATAACACTAGTTAAAATTGTAAAAAAAAATAGACGACGTATAATTAAGATTTGTGATTAAAAGAACTGAAAAAATATATGGAATTATGGGAAGAAAACCATTGCCATTATGCTAGAAAAATAAAACAATAAAAGGATTAATAAGAAAGAAATAGACAAAATTGGTTTACCGATACCCATAAAATAAAAAAATAATGTATATAATATAATTTAATTTAATATATCTTAGGTTTGGTTAGATAGTTTTTAATTAAACAATATTATACACACTTCTTAAACATATATATATTATATATTGATTAATACAATTTAAAAAACTATTTTAACAATAACCACATATTGAAAGCAAATAAGATATTATGACATGTTTACTTAATATTGTATAGCAGATCTATACAATATTAAACAAATTCAGACTAGGCGTTTATATAGAAAGGCAAATTTATAAGAAATAAATAAATTAAGAAATATAGAAAGTTATCTTTGAATTAGATCTGTTCCTGTAAAGTTTTATTGCATAAAATTTTCAAACTGAAATTAATGAAGTAAAAAATAATAATTAATGGGTTATGAATATAAATAATAATAAATAGAATAATGTTATTATATGTTTTATTACTCTTATCATGGTTTGAAAGCAAGGAGTCTCTAATAGACTTCAAGTATTCATTTTGTTCTGCCAAAAGTTAAAGTTTTTGGTCCCAATACTTTTGTTTGGCTAACTACTTCCATTCCTCCAAGTCTGCCAACTTGTTAGCAATTACATTACCTTCATCTAACCGAGCTGCTGACAATGTGCGTTTATTGGTATTAGCTTTAAGTATAAATAAGAATTGACAAAACTATTAGTAAGTTTACTTAACTGTCTTAACTGTTATCAAAATAATTTCAGTCCATTAAACAGTATTGTATACCAGCTGTATAAATTGATATAATATGATGCTTACCTATTAGAAATAAAAAGATTATACAAATGCATAAGTATTCTTAGGATAAAAAATACATCTTATAATAATTACAAGATTGTAGACCATAACATAAAGAATTAATTTATGGATTAGGTTTAGGGAACACTGGACTAGGAAAAGATTGGATTTCTCATTGGTCTCAACATCCTTAATCATTTTGCAAGCAGATTGATCTCTAACAATTCATAAAGTCCTATTTTATGCATGATATTTGATAATTTCTAATTTCTAATTTTTATAATAGTACATTTGTATACAAACTGTTTTAAAAAATAGTACCTAGATGATATATAGGATATACATTTTAAGTCTTACTATTTTTGGCAGGAGTAAAAGGAGCATCATTCAGTTGTAAGAACAGGTAGAGAAAAGATCAAGACTTGATGGGGTTTTCTCCAATAAATCATCCATGCCTGTATATGCATCAATATCTAATTGCTCTAAAAGTATTTAAAATGAATATTTAGTAAGGTTTTAATGTAACTTGTGGTCTAGTACTCTAGTGCAGTAGTGCATAAACATTGTACCAATAAATAGTTTAAAAAAAACCATAGTGTCCAGGTTCAAATGAAAATTCTCTATATGATTCAGATGATAACGTATGACCGGATATAGCAACACTGCAACAGGCTTAATTAGCTGGACTATACTCTCCTCAACGTCATTTAACACTGATGCAGTAGGCGGTCCACCTTCAGTACCCTTACGTACAAAGTTGGACATAACAATTTACTTTTTGTAGAAGCTTTTATACCCTGCCAAGTCTAACAAATAACAAACCGATAGATAGTATAAATGAAACTTTCAATTATATAGTTAATGTTTGAACACCAACCTATTATACAATGTTGAACTTTTGATTAGTCTAATTTACATATGTAATTGTTAAGAATTAAAATTATTTTTTTGTACTTAAAAAATGTTTAAAAAAGGGTAATTTAGTATTTAATAAACATTCAGTTATACTAAACACTTAAAAAAAAAATGTATTAAATAAATTATTATCCAAAAATCTTAATTATACACTATGATACCTAGTGCCTACCTACTTATCTAAAATTATAACAATGTTGTTATGTATATACCTACCTAAGATATACATGTAATACAATAATAAATGTAGGTAGAATACTAGAACACTTCCTAAACACATTAATAAATATTTCAAAATATTTGTCTATGTAATTTTCAACTATATGCCTATTCTATTATCAAAGTTTTTACTTGAAATATTGCTAAATACAATGTTTACAAGATACGTCAATACTTGTTAAATACTCACTACATTTTTACTTTGTATATAATAATATACTAAGTATTACACTTCATACAAAACATACTTGACGTCATTTATTCCACTGTTTCTGTGCAATTTGTTGGGTAAATGTGGATGTTAACTTTCCAGACACAAGTTGAGGGTCAAATTTTAACAACTCGACCAGCTCTTGCATCTGATGTTGAGTCGGTCGATTTAATAATTTTGATGCCATTTTAATACACCAAGACAAGAAACAAAACAAACCTTTTAATAAAATAAACATTATTATTTATTTATTTAAGCATTTTCAAAATACATTTTAAGCGAAATTTATCAATCAATATTCTCATTACATAAAGTAAAAGTAAAAACAAAGCTTATATATCAAATTGTCAAATTGAAGCTGTGGTGGACAACTGATCTATGATATATCTTTCTACGTAAACGCTAATATACTGTCGTACTCAAGATAGAAATAACTGTATTTCTGAGATCAACACCTTAAATAATAATGTACACCTACTAGGTATATTATTAATATAGGTACCTAATTAAAAGTGTTGAAAGAATATAACCGAGTTTACCGAGTACTGACGAAAGAATAAAGGAACTTAAGGAACGAGAGATCGTTATGACAATATTGATAATACGATATACTTTGATTATATTTTGGCGGGAATTTATCTGATAATAAATTAATTTTAGGTTATACGATTATATAGTTCACACGACAAGCTTTGAAGCTTATTACTAGCACAGAACAATTTATACTAGTCGACATAATCTCGAATGCGACTAATTTTAGTCGATTGCTTTTGAAGAATAGCGTTTTGCTGTCGATTACGACATAATTAATCGAGTTTACTCGCACACGACTTCTTGTCGTCTTTTCGATTGATCTCGAGAATAGTGATCCCGACAAAAGCTTCAGGAAGTTTAATCGTTCTGTTTTTTTAAATATGTCATATTATCATAAAAACCGATTAATTACGGCGCAGACAGTATTAGACGCCGAATTTAATATACATCAACTTCTTAGAAGTCCGGACTGGGCAGGCGGGGTACCGGGAGTTTCCCGGTGGGCTTTTTATACTCGTAGCCCGTAGAGACGTTTTTTTTTCAGATCCTGTCGACAGACGTAGACACTAGACGCATTTTGTAATGCGATTGTGTTAGAAAACTGTCCAGTGGCGGTTCGTGGCTGTCGGCATGGGCATGGGTATAAATTACTAAGGAAATTCCTTAAAATGGATATGAAAAAGTGTATAAATTGTCAAAAATAGATGCTTATGTAATTTTATTGACTTCGTTAATCGGTAATCCCTACCTAATCGTAAAGCACGTCGGACAGACTTTTGAAATACGGAACATCTCCGTATATAACTACTGGACGTCTTGGCCAATGGTCCTCCTAGTCATGTATGGTAACAAAAAGTACTTTTTACAAAATTACCAAAATTCCGTTGACCCCAAAATGCCAATGTATTAAAGGAAAATAATTTCTGCTCCATACGTGTATTGTATACAGTTGATAAAAATACTTTGGTTTGTATATAAAAGTACCGTCATGGCGTCATCCAAATATTCATCACAATGATTACATAAAAATTCAATATTTTTTTTACACGTAACTAGGGCTGTATTAAGGCATAGGCACTGTGCCTAGGGCCTACGAAAATGAAATGGCTACGATTTTTCTGTAATATTTTTTTTTATTTTAATTTAATTAACTATCTGTAGATAGTTTGCATTTGTTAGCACAACAATAAATTAAAATATTTTGTATAACATTTCTTATATATTTACACTCTATGTTCGTTATCGTAATTCGTAATAATTAATTATTGAAATCAGACATCATATGATGTCTTTCGTTTATTTTATATATTATTGTATTGTATTGTAACTTGAACTGATCTGTCTAATGTGACTAACTTTGTATTCGTATTCTTGTTTTATTTTGTATATACTTACTAAGAAATTTTGTTTCTTTTGCGAAAGGATGTATACCTATCCAAATTTCTAATTGTCTGTTTATTTTATTCTAATGTTGCTATTTTAAATTACTATTATTATTATTATTATTATTATTATTATTATTATTATTATTATTATTATTATTATTATTAGTATTGTTACTATTATTACTATTATTATTATTATAACTATTGTTAACTCTCTGCTCCATCACAAGCTTAGGCTTAAAGGAGTAGATATATTTCTTTATTTATACGATTTATTGTACATTAAAAATTAATAAAAAAAAAAAAATTGGATAAACCATAAACCGATAAAATGCATAAGGTATACGGGTGAACGACTGTGTATGATGAATGAAACCACGATTAGTGTTTAGAGTATTTTAGGAAATAATATAAAAATAATATCGTTTATGTAATATAAATAGTAAAAAATTATTGACACACGCACATTCGTCAATATTCATATTGTATAATCATAATAAATTAATAACTAATAAGAATAATAAGAATTGTATGCGGCCATGATGGACATGATCGGTCGGTGAGGAAGAAAATGCAAAATGTTATAAAATTAAAATTGTTATCAGATAAAGTTATAATTATAACATATTTGATGTTGTAAATATTTTCGTTTTTAAAGGCTTAAAACACTGAGATTCAACACTACCTCTCCCAAACATTAGGTTTCTTAATCATTTAAATACTGAACACTACAGGACCGTATAGCACATGGGTAATAAAGCACTGTGCCTAGGCCCTACGATAGTGTTAATCCATTAATGCGACGTAACAATTATCATTTCATCTTGTGTGTACACGAAGGTCATTTTTTCATTTTGGCAAGATAAAATATCGCTATTTGATACAAAGTTTAGAGCGTCGTAAAAACTTTTCGGGAAATTTGGTAAAAGTTTCCTAAGTTCATTATAATATATCGACTTCCTTATTAAGCTTACGTCACTGCATCCTATTACTTCATTATTCTCTGTGGATGATATCTCTTACCGTAGGTATTATTTTTTGCGGTCTTTCATGAATGACATTAGAAGCCTTGCGTATACATTCATTACGTAGGTACCTCTTTTGAATTTTCACTGCTTTCACCTGTTCATGTTTGGGTGTGTTATAAGTTTTTAGTATATTCTTAATTTGATTGCATGTTGTAACCGCGGATGTACAGTTTTTTATATAAATATAACACCTTCAAACGGGAGGCCTTCAAAACATTGAATGTCAAAAACTTGAACATCGAAATCTTGAACAAAAAAATAGTTTTCGTCAAACCTTTGAACGTCAAAATCTTGAACAAAAAAATTGTTACCGTCAAAATCTTGAACAAAAAAATTGTTACCGTCAAAACCTTGAACACAAAAATTGTTTCGGTCAAAACCTTGGACATTTAAATACTTTCAATACTTTTTATAGCAATTTTTTTTTTCGTGCTGTTCTAGATATCACATTAATTTTAATTGTAAAATATTATATTTGCAATATTGGAAATTAACTGCTATTCTTTGTAAATATTCATTGGTTGTTCTTTTTGTATATAATCAAAGCCAATATTTTTCAAACGCTGTACTTTGCCTAACTATTTTTTTTTCGCAGGTGGACATTCGCCTGCTGTATATTGTTTAAGTTTTACTTTGTTTATAGGTATTTTCTTTTTCTTCAAAGCAGATATGACTTTTAACAATAAACAATAAACAATAAATTATGCCATCCCTATACTGCATTATTAGTCCTAGGTAAATCTTCAGAAATCAATGAATAACAATTCCAAATTGAAAAGTTAAATTTAGGTCCTTGTTATTTTTGTCTTGCGGTACCATAATGAGCAATATTGATTATATACCTACCTTGAATTGTTAATATAATTTAAAATATATTTTAATAAACTTAAAAAAGTATATCACTTGTTTTAGATTTGTTTTATCCATTAACCCTAATGAATTGTCCTACAGTAATTTTATATAGGTATTTTATTATTTTAAATATATTTTATTATAAGTGCAATTAAGTTATCAGAAAATCAAATTAAAGTTGAAAGTAATAAACTAATAAAGTAAAATAGTTAGTGGGGTACTAGAGACCCGATAACAAACTAAATTCTTAGATAGATATAAAATAATTACGCATGAGTTGATAACATTATTGAATTATTGTTTCATCAGACATATAGTTACTACATTAGTAAAGTATATTATTTTAATTAGAAAATGGTTATTAAAGTAGGTAAGAAAATGTATCAAAAGGTTAAACCACAGAAATTTCAAATAAATTAAATAAATGTTTATTTTATTTTGTCTAGGTATACGATTAGGTACTATAACTATTAGATATTTTACGTATCACTATTCACTAGGAAAAGCTGATAAAAAATATTTTGCACTGTACTAATTAATTAATTAGGTACGTTATTATTTATTTTAATTATATTTTTAAAATTGAATTACTCATAAGAGCCTAATTCAATTTCCTAAAAAGAAGAACTGACCCCTTGATGTCCTTAATATTACCAATTTATCAATCAATTATTGTTGTCATTCGTTTATTGTGTAATTTACTGTAATGTTTAAGACAGCATTTTTGCCCATTGTTGGACCATTTTCCCATCACTGCCGGTAACTAATATGTATAATGACTATAATGTACCTGTATCAGTTTATCACATAATGGCACAACTATAATACATCTGTTTGACTGTTTATGTATTATAACTGTGCCAACAATTTTGAATGACAAATGCAGGTCTGTAGTTCTGTACCTACATCGCTCACTGCCCTGTGCCCGGAGACAAATAATAAATTACAATATTCCAATGTATTTTCTTTTTTTCTCAATAATTACTAATAAATATTATAATATTGTAATACAATATAATCAATCCAATTAGTAATTTGTACTATATCAAACAATAGTTTAATGTTATAAAATATCCAATATAAATTTTAATATTTATTATTTATTTTATTATTAGTTTATGGAATAAAATTAAATGTTTTTTCTAGTTAATATGGCATAATTTATAAGCTGCTTTTATTGAGTATTGGACTAAAATAGTCACAACACTCCGTATATCATTATGCCTAAACATTTAGTTTTAAAATGGTTTTGAATAGACAAATTTAGAATTCCCAACACGTGTAATAACTTTTTATCCTAAAACTTGAATTTTAATTTTGGTTTTGAAAAATCTAACGAAAAACTAAATCCTACAATATAATTTCTACTCCTATAAAACCTACAAGGATCAAAGCAGAATCATACCTACATCACTTGACCAGATGGTAAAAGTTGTTTAACACATTACTAAGGGGATAAATGACGAGTTCAAAATTTAAATTATTAAAAAAAAAAAAAGATTGGCGGGTAATTTTGTTTTGTCGATTTGACAATTTTTAGATCGATACGCTGCTTTTTTGAGAAATTTGATCTAGAGGTGTCACTGCGTTGAACGTTAAAGATTTCAAGACGATACGACCAATACTGAAGGAGCTAGTACTTCAAAATGTACATCCAGCCGTTCCAATTTTGTGTTGTTGCCTCAAATATATATATATATTGGAGTGAATTGGCCTATTATTTTATAGGTTTTAATATTTTATTCTTAAATACCTATCGATTTACATTAATAAATAATGAGCTACACGCCTAATAAAATAAATGTAAAAAAAAGTTCAAAATAATTATTACTTAAAACGTTTAACAGCCGTATAGGTACCATAATGAAACGTCTGGTTATACGAATTATCACGTCATGCGTTTTTCAACTTTTTGCTACTCCGATTACAGACGAAATAATGGTCGTACGTACTTCGACCACAGACCATTTTTGATTCCTTGTATACCAAAAGACTAGAATCTCGAGTTTTGTAGTGATCGAATGAAAACCCAAAATCCAAAATACACGTTACGTCGTTACTACGTAAACAAAAAACACACGAAAAATCATAACTCCCGAACCAAAAGTCGGATAACCTCGATCTCGGTACCTATCGATACAGCGTAAAGTCCTCTATAACTTTAGACTACAAAAACGGCTCGCCGCGCACAAAATCTAAATGTCCGTACCGAAAACCCCGAAAAACGCAAATTTTGAACTTTCGAAGTCCCAAAAAACATAGGAAAACGGCTCCTATGGTCTCGGCCAAGACGCCCAATTTGATCACCGACCTCTAAACAATACAAATCTCGAGTTTCAAACTAAACCTTTTCCAAAATACACCTAGGGGGGTGGGGTTGAGGACCCCCGACTCCGGGAGTACGTTTTAGAAGACTCTAAACCGAAACGTTTGGGAACTTAAAAGTACAATATTATCGTATGTGAACGTCATCTACAACTACTAATAAATTATTTATTGAACTTTAAAAACTATTACATATTTACATACGCTTATTCGAATTTGGTAATTACGCTATCAGCATAGTACAACATTCTATGCCAGTAGTTTTCCTAGAAGTAGTTACCTATTCATATAATCACATCGATAATAAATCTATTTAAGAGTGTTAAACATGAATACATGATCAATTGCTTGTATAGGTAATTTATGAAGTTTAAATTTCAATCATCGAAGTTAATGATACGTCTCGAAAATTATTAAAATTAAATGTATTTTGTTATAATACTTTAATATGACATGTCTTGAAATCTACTAACACTGGTCACTGGACAATAGCCAATAGGTATAGACGAATAGTAAATTAGTAAATGGCAGATAAATATATATTATGATATTAGATATATACAATATACTCTATTCAGAACTATTGTGGTCCTCTGTTTGTGAATGAGATTAATCCCACATAGGAGAACGATAAATAGTCAAACCTTATGTTTATCGATAGAGAATTTTATGGAGATTCTATTTAAATGGGCGTTGTAACAAATTTTCCAGTAGTTTATCTAACTTTCAAAAGCTTTCAATAGCATAAAAAAACATACAAAAAATCATAATCTAATAATATTAAATAATCATAGATTGTAAACTATGATAACGAATTATTAATTAGCGTAATCACGGTTCAGGTGTTAGAAGATTACCACTTAATTGAGGTTAAGTTCAATTCATATGTAAATAATGATTATATTTTTTATTTAATTTATTAATAAAAATGATTACTTTTTAAGTAGGTTTTGTGTAATTAAACAAAATGTTAAATTACAAATTTAAACAGTTCACCTTAACCCTTTCACTACCGCATTATGTTATAATTTTTAAAAAAAAAATTTCACTTATACTATAAATACATTTCTTAGATAGCGAGTACCTACCAAGTTTTTTGAGGATAGGATAACTTGGTAAAAAGTTATAAGGTTGTACCTTGCAAGGTACACTGGTAGTCATTATAATAAAAATTCATATTTACAAATATCCTTTTTGTATAATGAAGTTATAGAAATATAATATAAAGTACAACAAAACTATTATTTTTTTTATGAAATGTAGCAAAACAATTTTTAAAGTTAACGACAAAACAGAGATGTATATTTATTGTGATTTTCGTAAGTCCTACGTAGTTTTTGGCTACTAACTTGCTTGCGTATTAAGTATGTAAATTTTATGTTACACAACAGTGTATTATTTTTAGGTAAAATGTATCTACAAAGAATTAAAACCATTGCAAAAACCAATTTAAACTTAATTTATTTACAAGCAACAACGATCACATTCTATATTCAAACCGTCATAAATCAAATCATGTAATTACTGTATAGTATTAAAATTCCTAATATGTATTACTTATTAGTTATGAATATGATACATCTAAAACAAATTAACAGATACATTAAAACGATAATTATTTATCTTACAAAGTTGCAGTCAGATGTGGATTTAACACCTGAGATTTTGTAATTGTTTAGGGCCGTATTCATAGTCGATGCTTAAGAATAAGTATTGCTTAAGCGCCTTAAGCTATACCTACTTACGACTGATGAAAATGTTCTAACTCCAAACCACGCAGATCAAAACACGCATAGTTTACGGATGTATGATTGTAGGAAACCAAGGCTTTAAGGGAATTATTTTATGAGTATTTCAAATCTTAGATATTAATAAATACATTTTTATGAATTTCTAACTCGATATAATAAAAATTGCCATTTTTTTTTGTTTTTATTGAATTTTTTCAAAATTCAGACTCATAAAAAATTATTATAGATTTAAGCTTAATTTTTTTTAATTTCCACTAACTTCAACTTATGACTTATAAGGAATGTTTTATAACATTTTCAAGTTTTTGACTGACCAAAAAATTGTCGGCGACAATAGTTAAAAAAACGCTAATTAAACTAGAAATTTTATTATGTCTATAAATATCTCAAAACGAATCACAATATTTCGAAAATCTTATGGTGTATAGTCATTGCTAATATGTACATTCGGTGAAAATGCCATCTATACTCGGTTATATTTTTTAGAGTTACATTAAAAAACAAAATCAATTTTTTTCAAAAACTATGTTTGGGTAAAAATCTCAGTTTCTAGGTTTGTTTTTCTAAATGCTTTTGAAAACTACTGGGAATTTTTTACTTTAGACTTTCAAAGTACCAACTAGATTCACTTTTGTTCAAATTCGTTCACCTATTCACCACGAATTGGTTTTAAAACTTTGAATTTTGGATATACCATGGACAAATGTACATACAATGGACATACTTATCAAAATATGCAATAATATTTTTGTATTATATTATTGATTATTGAATAAGTATTAATGAAAAAAAAACAGGAAATCAACCGGGTTAAATGGCATGGTGCCGCAGAGAGATGTGCAGAATCGGAATATAAGTGAAGATATCTATTTTTAACATTACTGGACGTAATTTATAAATTTATTATCGATAAAAATAAAACAGCCTGAATTAAACAGTGTATTATTATATTATATTATTATACTCTGGACAATCTGCGTAAATAAAAAACGTCGTTCGAGTCGATCGCCCTTGTTTACTTTTGGATAACATGAAATTCAAGCACGCATTATGATTGTACTCAGCGTCTACGCCAGTTAGAAGCACACCATAGCCGTCATTAAAAGAACAATATTTTAATTGTTGATTCTGTTAGTGTTCTGTGTTTTAAGTGTTAAAATGGAATTTGAAGAGTATTATTACGTGAAGAATGGCCAAGGAAGGCATAAGGGTGTAACGTAAGTATACTGTATAGTGTATAGATACTTTTTTATTCATGAATTATTAATTTATTTTATCAACTGCAGTGATGGATTTAGAATGTAACAAAATTGTGTAGTTTTAGAAATTTGCCTGACCCACATTAATCAAAAAAATATTATTATTACTTATTATTAGTTATTAAGAAAAAGTAACAATATTTTTTTAATGACCTTATAGGTACTTCAAATGTAAATTTGCAAAAAAGTTTTTTTGTACCGCAACTTTGAAGGAACTAATGGACAAAAGATTACAAATCGAACTCATAACCACGACGTGGATTTAAATGTGATTCGTATGGCGCAATTTAAAAAGCGTTTGGAAATGAGATCTGCTACGGATTTGATTCCACTGACTCAAATTTATGACGAGGAAGCACGCAAGTAAGAACTAATTTGTTTATTATAAAATCGTTAGATTATCTGAAAAACCATAATGTAGGTATGTCCGTTCTATCACCTAGTAGCCTAAATTAAAAGTTATTTTGAGGACGAATGCCGTTGTGACCGGTGAAATTAACTCCCAGTAATTTTTACTGGGGGAGTAATTATTTCCTAAGCTAGCCGGCGATTATTACTCCCTCTATATTTTAACTCCACTTTATCTGGGGAGTAATAATCGCCGGGAGTAATTATTTCCTAAGCTAGCGGGGAGCAAATAAACTACTAGAATAAAAATAAAACTTTAAACTAATGTTTAGGTAGGATTATTCCATTACTTCTTTTATTAATTATCAGATGATGATTTTAGTAAATATTAATCGTTTTAGTTGTCACTAGGCACGATTTTATACATAACTAGCTTTGAGTATTACCTGTAGACGTTGCCCTGGGATAAGTGACACAGAGATGAACAATCCACCTTGTTAACTTTTTTCCTACATGAACCAATTGCGGGTACAAAATAATGTTATTAACAACCACACAGGACACTGCCTTTAATTATGATAAAAATATATAATGAAAATATAATATTATACTGCTATGACCACAGCTAGTAACTTGAGGTTAGGTATCTTTTATAGTTTAGAAGTTTAAGTGTATAACTAGTAAGTGATAACCACGATTTCTACAACAAATGAATACCTGTTTAAAAAAAAGAAATATTAAACAAATGAATAATTAGGTATTTTACTTTTTATATTACCTAGAAATGTCTTCGTTTCGCAATTTTCTAATAATGGTGCTGCTAAATATTTTGATACTTGGAATAAAATGAAAACAATTTTAGCCCAAAAAAAAATTTGGAAGAAAATGGAAGCTAACCTTTTTTCGAAGGAAAATGGATTGAGGTGGAAAACGGTATCTCATTTTTTGAGGAAATGGACCAGCAAGTCTCGTGTTGGAGAGGGCTCAACCTAAGACACCCAAAACTGTGACTACAACCTGGTTTTCATTGTTCACAATTTTGTGCTCGAACGAGTTGCCGTTTACAATGGCTATGAGCATTATAGCATTATAGCTCGTAAATTCACGCATTTGCACATATATCTTGCTAAGTTGTATTTAATGCTAGAAGATGACATAGAAATCCATTTCAAGGTACCACGGTTAAATATGTGAAGTCTTATTATTTTGCATGTTTTTGCATATTTAGAGGTTTTTTGGCTATTTGGCATATTTCTATTTTTTCGGGCATACTATACATGATTTTGATATTCCTTTTCATATTATTATATCAATATGCATTTTTTTTTTTGTAAAGAATCAACATTTGACCAAAAAAAAGGCGATCGTTTATCGAAAATTTCAGATGTAAAATAAATTACCTACTGACAAAGACGTACATTAGTACGATACGCAGTTCATGAAGACTCAAGAATAGAATTTAAAATCTATTTTTTTTTAATTGTGACATAAAAAATTAAATATAACTAAAAAAATAAATTGATAATTCGTGTTATTTCAAAAATTGTTTATGATTTTTTTTAAGTAAATATTTTTTAAGTGCATAATTTTAGATATTTAGTGCATATAAATGCATATTTTTTAAAACTCTTTAAGGCATATTATTGCAACGCATATATTGCCAATTTTGAGTGCATAAATGCAAGGCTGGCATTAACGAGTTAAAAAGTTTAAGTTAAGTTAATAAGTTTATTTTATTTTAGCTATTTCGTTTTCATGTCAAAAAATATTTACCGTGAATTGTTTATTGTAAAAAATGTAAATCATTCGAATCTATAACTAAAATGGAAATACTGTATAAAGTATAAACACTATAGTCTACAATTTAGTTTTTGGTTGGTAAAAATTAAGTTAAATTGTATCATTACATATTAACGACTTTATTTTATTGTATAATTTTTTGCTATACAAAAAATATATGGAGTGTAATTTCGTTAAAACAAAAAAAGACGTGTTTCTTTATCTGAATAAATGTATCATACTTATACCTATCTAACATACGACTCACAAGAGTACAAGATTTGATATTCAATACATACACAAATAAAACAATAACTAATAAAGGTGATTACGTGTATAAGACCAGTTATTGCTGTTGTGATATTATGTGGTGTGTAATTTTGATCGTATTTTACGGACTTAATTGGGAAAACAGGCTATGGCAATAGCAGCCTTTCGGAATTCCGGAATTTAGGATGATACACCTTGTATACAAAATAATGACATAATATATATTATATATATATAAATAGTTATTATTAGCTAATAATAAAATTATCTCTCAATAGTTTATGATTAATACTAATATTAATTTATAATTGGACTGAGAGAGTTTCGTCATTTTACCGTCACGTCTAGAACCGAATGATTGTAACGTGTATTCATTTTTATTGTTTGACAATAGCAAAGGAGTTTATAGTTTATTTTAAACACAACTACCTGAGGTAAGTAAAAATTACATTTGTTTATTAATTTGATATTATTCATTACTGTAAGATTAATACTGTTGGATAAAAGACATGACGTGCCTACCTATTATTCGGAGGCCATCATTCTACAAAGAAAAAAAAATCGAACGCAAAAACATGGTTTTTTTTACCTAAAGCTTTAAGCTGGTTACACACTAGGCGAATAGTTCGCACGCGGACCCGATTTTAAATCGCGGCGAACATTCCTCAAAGTTCTGCAAGATAATAGTAATAAGTGGCCTTATATTTTTCAATGTGTACTATTTGCACATCGTACGACTCAACATGCTTCGACAAATTTTTCTCCTTTCCAAGTCTTATATCAAAGAGAACCCATACTGCCTGTTGATATTTGTAATTTAAAATCAATCGAAGAAGGCACGACAATATCTGGTGATCTTAATATCATATCCGATGATGACGTATTTGATAAAGTTGCTTTTAATAAAACATTCGAAAAAATGTTAAATATGAGGAGTATAATGGAAGATAAAGTCCACACAAACATCGAAAATGCTCAAGTACGGCAACGAGTTTCATACAACAAACGCCATAAAACTGATAGTGTTTTTAATGTAAATGACAAGGTTTTACTTAGAAACCTCAAGAGAGATGACCGTAAAGGAGGTTGGAGTTCACTTCCCTGGAAACCAAAAATTGGTTATTATATTATTGATTCTATAAATTCAAATAAAACCTGTGTTCTGACGTATAAAGGCAAAGTTATGAAAACAAGGCAAAACTTGTCAAATTTAAAACATTATTTTGATAAAGATATAGATATACAAGTTGACGATGATATTGTAGAAATTCCAAGAAATGTACATCAAAATATTGTTTCAAGATATTATAATCCATTTTTGTACGTGTGGCAAAAGATGCAATGTAGATACTTCAATTTCATGATTAAGCATTTCCATAGACTATCTTCAGTGCCTAAAGTCTTGAATAAGCCGTCAACGACAATAGATATAATTGGTGACGGTAATTGCTTTTATAGAGCCTTATCGTGGTGGATTACAGGTGATGAAGATTCTCATACCATAATTAGGAAAGAGCTGAAAAAGGTATTTATAATCAATAATTATTATACAATTTCATTGGTGGCATAATTTATATTTTTAAATTGTTTCTTTTTGATAGTTTGTAAGAAATTATGATAAGCTAATTAAATTTATTGGTGGCCAAACTCAGATGGAAGACTATTTAATAAGCATTAAGCAACCCTATTGGAAAGAATGGTAAATACAAATAATACAATTTAATGTTCTTGAATGATTAATAAATGGATAGATAAATATTTGCAATAATTTTATTTACTTGTATTACAACTGGTTTTATATTTCACTCCACTACAAACTTCAATACATTTTATAGCAAATTTAAATTATGATTTATTAATTATTCATAAAAATGAAATAAATTATATTATAAAAGTACCTATAGTAAATAATTACCTATATTTCAGCAATTTGGGCTACTGAAGTTGAGCTATTTGCTGCAGCTCTGTTAATGAACACAACTATAATGGTATATATTTTTTCCAACAAACCAGATTGGCAAGTATTCCATAAATCTGGTAAAATTCCAGAAATATTTAATATACATGAAAAATGTATATACTTAATTAATTCAAATAGTAACCATTTTTATGTTGTTACGAGTGTTGTTACTTCTGTAGAAGATCTAAAGTAAAAACTATAATATACCTATATATTATAATATAATGTTAATAATTAATAGTAATAAAATCCAAACCACCTTCAGAACCGGCCAAGTGTGCACTTTGTTTGGGACCACACACAGCCTCCTATAGAGGATGTCCAGTTTTTAAAAAACTAAATGATAACCGCAGCAAATCTCAATTATCTAAATCTATCCGTCTTCCGGTACTCAATCGAAATATTGTCACAAATACGTCAACTTATAAATCGCCAGATGTGGTTTGTGAAGATCACGCTCGGCAGCCTCATACAAAATCTTTTGCTGAAGCAGTCAAAATCGATAATTCCTCCATTGAAGCCTTCGCTACTATTCTTTCGCAATTTATATCTAATTTTAATTCCTTAATTAGCCCACTAATATTTCCCTCCTTACCGAGGCTGTTCATAAACAGCTCTCTCCTTAGCTAAATTTTTCATTTTAAATATATCTAATACTTATCTCTCTATTACCTTTATTATTTAATCACACTGTATAATTTTATTACATAACACTGTCTGTTTTGCAAACTAATAACCTCCTATGATTTTATATTGTTGTCATGTTATATTGTTATACGTATAATCTTAAACTATTATGTTATCTACTTACTCCCAATATCTATTAATTGGTATATTAACTTTATTTTATTCGTATTATGTTATTACTATCCACATACTTTGTTATTATCTATATAACTCATATTTTATTTAATGTTGTAATCGTTGAACTGTAATAGTTTTAAGCTAAAAGTTCTAAAAAAAAAAAAAATATTATTTAATATGATCGTTCGTGATAATATTTTATAGGTATTTGACAAGTAGTCTAGTAATCTACTATTCATTTTATACTTTTATCAAATTGTGTTTTTTTTTTAAATTTATTTTATCAGTTTATTGTTTGTAATAATACTAATACATTTTTAAGACTGGAGTCAGGGAGTAAAAATCACCTGTTAGTATAGGAAATATTAACTCCCGATAATTATTACTCCCCCAGTAAGAATTACCAGGGTGTAAAAATCGCCTGATAGTATAGGAAATATTTACTCCCGATAATTATTACTCCCCCACTAAAAATCTTCAGGGAGTAAAAATTCCCTAAAAAATTAAGAAAATGACCTAAAAATTAAAAAATGCAAAAAAATGCAAAATAAACTATTTTATTCTCATTCAAATGTACATAAAACATATTTGTGACAAGACGAGCATTGCACAGTAAGCTTTGAAAAACAATGCAAAATGCATCGAAATCCCAGCCTTACTGATAACTAATGCTCTTACTATGTGTAAGCGAGAATTACATGCTGATGCCACTTTTAGAATAGTTCCTTCAAAGCCTAAATGTTACCAACTTTTGACATTACACGGTATAATAGAAAATCATGTAAGTTATTACCTACTTAATTTATTGTATAAGTATAAACTATCAATATGTAATTAAATACCTACTTACACTATGTTGTTAAATTATTTGTTTTTTATAGAGTTTACCACTAGTTTATGCTTTGATGGAGTCTAAGTCCTAAGAAGAAATGTAGTTACCAAGCTGTGTTAAGTTACATTAAAACTCAACCTCTACCAAACTTTAACCCCCGTAAAATACTAACTGATTTTGAAACTGGATTGAGTAAAACATTGCAAGAAAACTTTCCTTCTGCGAGACGGATTGGTTGCTGGTTTCATCACAACCAAGTAAATACAATTATCTAACATTATATTTACTATTTACAATTATTGAGGACATTACACCATTTACACCAGCATTTGTTGTCTCCTACTTACAAATGCATGACATGGCAAATTGTACATTCTGAATAATTCATTTAACTCTGTTAGTTTTCATATTGGAGAAAATTAACCTATTATCAAATTTAAAGGTAAGAATATTATCTAGTGAATCTCTTAGGTTTTTGTATATTTTAATTTTGAAGCAATTTATTAGTAAGTATTGCAAGACGTACAAACAATTTTAAATTTAAGATACTCATAACTCACTTTTAAATTAAAATATAAAATGAAACCTATGATATTCACAAGATAATGTTCTTACTTTTAAATTTGATAATAGGTTAATTCACATTACAGAGTTAAATAGATTATTCAGAATTCAATTTGATATTATGTTATGCTTTTGTAAAACAATGCATGCGGGTGTAGTGTTCTCCTAATAGTTCTTTAGTACCTAGGTGAAAAGTTGAAGATGAAAAGTCTTGGGTTATTAAATTTGGCGAATGAAAATCGACATGCTCTTAATACATTAAGACGCATTATGGTGCTACCCTTGTTACCTGGAGATAAAATCAATCAAGGCCTAAGATCTGTAAAGAGATATGCACGAAGAAATGATATTAATGTGGACCTACTATTTGATTATTATGAAAGGTTAGATTAGGAAAAATTATTTGTTTAAATTATTATGCTGATACATACATTTTAATAGGTTTTGGAATGCGAAAGTAGGATGTGATGTATTATCTGTTCATAATCGACCCGGGAGAACAAACAACCATCTAGAATCATTTCACAATAAGTTGAGATATCAGATATTCCTTTGGAGTGGCACACCCAAATCTGTGGACATTTCTTAATCAGTATCTATTTTAATTTTACTTTTTTTTTTCAATCAAATAAACATTTACAATTATACAGTTGAATAAAATAACTGCTTTTTAATTAATTTTGATCCCAATAAGCATTGTTTGTTGTGAGGCAAAAGAAGTTACAATAGAAAATTTAAATAAAAAATTTAAATAAAAAATAAAAAATAAAAATATTCAAGTAAATAAATTTATAGATGAAAATACAAAGTAAAAATGACATGATAATTTATTTGTGAATAAAAAATAACATACTTACATTAGTTCATTTAACTTTCTTTTAAGTATATATGTTTTTTTACCTTTGTAATATATGTCACACACATTTATAACTATAATATACTTTTATTAATTTTCACAGACTAAACTTACACATACAATGATAATATAATATACACCCTCAATCCTCATAGGTACTGTACTCGGTGAAGCCTATATCTTCTTGAAGAATAAAAGAAAGTATAAAAAAATATATATATATTGTTTTAGTAATACAAAAACATAATAATATATAAGCAGAGTATTTGCTTTTAATTGTTACTAACATGACCTTATTTGATTTATTTTGTTATAGATAAGTTTTGTAATTTAATGCAAGGTACATCAAACGTAGTAAACCAACTATCGAATGGGCTGAATCCCACAAGGATTACTAGAGGAAAATTGATTGCTAATAGTGTAAAAATAAAATATGCTACTCAACAACTACATCTTGGTCTCATTAACATAGAAGAATTTTTGAAACGTTGTACGTATTCCGTGGCATATGAAGAACGATTAAGAAATTGTTCACTTAACATAACATATGACAATGAAAATGAAGAAGACTATGGAATTCAAGAACAAGAAGGTAATCCACCATATTATGCAAAAGACAATATACACTGTGTAATAGGAAGACCTGACAAATAAAATAACTTTTGTTCCAATTGATAATTTTTACAGACTCTTTCATACATAATAATATATAGTATAACATTTATTTTTATTTTAAATAAAAAATAAAAAAATTTAAATCTTATATACATATTTTTTGAAAAATTATAAATAGCCAATTTATAAATCAGGTAATATTTTTTAAAAGTTTATACTTTTTGAATTTAAAAGTTCTTGATGACTGGATAAACTTTCCAATAAACGTAATAAGATTTAACATTATTTTTTAAAAATAAACAATATGACCAACTTTTACTACAAATTTTTCTATTTTAAATTTTTCAAAAAAAAATTTATCAGATTTAAAAATTTTTCAATATTCAGGCGTCAGTAAATTATATAAAAAATATTGATTAGAACAAAAGTTATTTCATTTGTCAGGTATTCCCGTTACAACTGTGTATACAAATTCAAAATCACCAATAAATTATAGATAACAATCAAGAACCAGAAGATGTATTAATTGAGAGCGATAATGAAAGCTACAATAGACCAGTAAGTGACGATGAAACCGATGAATTAGAGACAATAGATGATGGTGACCATGAATTTGACAATATCCTGAAAGTTAATGAACCAAATGATCTTGGAATTGAAGACTATTTTCAGGCAGCAAATGTAGATAATGGCCCTCTGTTGGAAAATATAGGTATTTACATAGTATATTGTTTTATATTAAGTTATTGAAGTATTATAACAATTTTAATACATAGTTTACTTACCTGAAAAAAAATTGCTTGCTTGTTGTAAATAACCTCGAATCAATTCTAGATTATCAAATGGTAAACATTCAACAAAATGAAAGTGACAACCAACAGGACAATGGTTGTAGGTTATTTTGTTAATAGTAATGCAACAAAAACCTAACTGTGGAAAAAAGGGCATAGTCCACTTCAAAAACATTCTGCCTATCCAAGTATTGATATCTACATTGTAGCCAAGTTTAATCTTTCTTTAATCAATAACCTTAATACAGAAATATCGCTTGGCCAGTTTATTCTTATTTTGTCTCTTTGGTGTTGTCAACAACTGAAATAGATTTCAATCATCTACAGGTTATTTTTCTTTGAAACATATGATTGGCCAGTCAGTTAGTAACAAAAATTCAAACTTTGAAGTGCTCCCCAAAAGGTTTAGTATTATGGGCTCAAATGAGTACAATGTCTTAAGTTACTTAAGCTTAATCTATGTTTCAAATTTCAAAAGTCCGTCCCAAGAGAAAACTGATTTCTAAGAGTTAGAATAACCGGCTGAATCCATTTGTGAAAAGATACACTGGAGACTGGTATTGATAGGACTTGCCTGCCGCACTACCATGTGTTCCGATAAATAATAACTAATATTTTATATTTATATAAAATTCTTACACATGACAAAACCCAAATAATTATTTTACATTACAGGGAATGAAGAAGATTTTATTATTGAAGAGGAATTAGATCCTGATATGATACGGATTATGGAAACTGACCATAGAATAAGAATGTTGGAAATAGAAAACTTACCATTTGTTCAGGTTCCATCTATTTTTCCTCCAATTACCAACTCTGATCGAATGTGTGTAGTTTGCTCTGTTTCAGAGAAAACTCATGAATTCATACCATGTGAACACATAGCTGTGTGTGGTGATTGCCTAATATTATAAGACCCGCAACGCTGTCCATTATGTAACCAGCAATTTACAGCATTTTTAAGAATTTGGTCATAATAATTATATATTATATAGATAATAATAATAATTTATTTAAATAAAAAGAGTATGCCTTATTAAAACAATACAATTGGTATTTAATTGGTATTAGGTAGTACTACCAATATCACATTTATATACAATTATACCCACATAGATACTTCAAATAACATTAATATCGACCCTTAATAATTTGGGGGGATGTCCAGACTGTACCCAGTGGGTTTTATTTTCAATAAATATATAAATCATTTTTTTATTTGTTATATTTGAATTTTTTTAGTAAATATAAAATATACCAGGCATTTAATTATTTAGGGATCTAATAATTGTTTGATAAATTTTAATTTGTTTTTAGATATCACTACTATTGGACTCTTTAAGAATATGCTGTCACACATTGCTCCAATAATGGTACTGTACAGTCTGTGTACACATATTATAAATAAAATATTATGATATTATAATATTTGATATAAAATAAATTTATATCAAATTATTTTATAATTTATACAACAATATTATATAATTAGAATATTGTAATATAACTTTAATAGGTATACTATAAAATATAAAATATATTCATTATTTCATTAAATTAGTATGGACCCTTAAAAAAAACAGATTGTTGCTTTTAAATAAAAAAATAATTGAGTGTACTTACATAAGAAAGTAGTACAATTAATGAGATTGACATTTTTTATTTTATTACGGCTATGTTATTATTTTGTAGAATTAAAAAAAATATAACCTACCTACCTATATTACGATGAGTATGATTAAAATCTTTTAAATTATAAAATGTTAAAATATTACTTGTTAAGAATTTGAAATGGTTAATGAAGTTAAATTATATAATTATATATCCATTTCCAAAACAAATTCAGTATATAATATTGTGTCATTTATTTATACATGAATGCATCAAAGTTAGTTCAGATAAATTTAATGGTTTTAATTTATTAATTGTTGGATTTTAATATTAAAATATTACAAATTATACTACCTTAATAAGAAATGTTTAAGTAGATAAGGAAGATCAAATGGTTGATATTTAATAACTACCCGTTTCAATTCGTCATTTAGGTACAACTGGTACAAGTAAATACGAAGTAATACAATAATATAACGTAGGTATTATAAATTGTGCTTAGAAATTTGTAAATAATTATCAATAATTTACGATAACATTCAAACATTTTAAAGTGCGAAATTAGTAGAAACAACTATTTTGTGGCAATATTTATCTGTACATTATTTTAATAAGGTAATAAAAATACAATTGGTAAAAACATTATTCATGGAATTATAAACAAAACACTCTATATTATCGTGTTTATAAGTGAACTATTCACACTGTAGTGCAGCAGAGTGCAGACGCTGACTGGCTATATATTTTTTATAGTAGGTAACCTTTACATTGGTACATTAAAATAAGAGCTCATAGGTACTTCTTAACTATATTGGCTATATTCATACATAGTAGCGGATCTAGGATTCAAGGTTTTGACGGAAATAATTTTTGTGTTCAAGATTTTGAAATTCAAAGTTGTGACGTTCAAGGTTTTGAATGTTCAAGATATTGACATAAATTTATGTTCAAGATTTTACCGTTCAATATATTAACGTTCAAGATTTTTACGTTAAAAAATGTGAGGTAATTTGTTATACAACGACCGATAAGCTGTGAGTTTTTTGTCGATCGACCTTTTAAGGGTCAAAATCAAAACTGTGCAGTTTTTGGATGCAACCTAATTTTCATACCTAAAATTTAAAAATACAATACAAGGTTCCACAAAAGTTTTTCTTGTAAGAACAATAAAAAAAGGGGGAAAGTAGATAACCAGTAGGTACAGCAGGTGTCTTCACCATTGAGTAATAAATCATTGCTCATAAAAAAAAATTCTGAGCAAGACGATCTGCCTTCCTATATTAAACCTTAACGCTTAAAGCCTAACTGAGAATATATTATTGAATGATATGTTTTTACTTTTTTGATATTGCTTGTAATTTATTTCACTACTAGAATATTACAATTTACAGTAAGGACCAAAAATGACTCAATTGGTACCGCTCAAAATGCATACCAATACCGTATACACAAAAATAGTATAATGCCGTATAGATTTATAAAAACTATACAAATTTAAATATAAAAATAATTCATAGAATTATATTAAAATTACATAACATTAAAATACACAATCTACTTTACATTAGGTGTCTGCTGTCTAAAGAGCCACTGTAATGGATTTGTTAAATTTTAATTCAATGATATAAAATCGTTAGATTCGCTTTTCATAATTTGAGCGAAAAAGGTCTGTCAGTGTACCTATAATATTACTAGCCACTAAATAGGTATATTTTATGATATTTTTGTGATTAAAGTAATTTATTTTACTATTAGGTATTACTGTATTAGTAATAGATACTAAGTAAACATATAAATAAATAAATAAATACTACTTATAGTGGGCTAAATCATTTTTACAAAAAAAATACATTTGAAATGTCATTGTGTGTATACAATTTAATAATATTAATATACACTAAAAGTTTCATATATTTACACACCAACGAATAATATTTTTGAATTAGCAAAACCTAAAAAAACAGGTTTCTTGGTTTTAATATGTAGTTTCGTCCAACTTTGTGCTTAAAATGCATGTAAAATATCGCTGCCGGGCTGAAATCCTGACTAGGTAGTAGGTGGGCTCAACATTCGATATCATTAAATTTTTTATTTGAAAATCTAAATCAAAATATTTCAATATATTTATATCTGTTGTTAGATGCGAGTTGATTAATACTATATTATACCAAATATACATGTAACACTTAAATTTACTACTGAAATGAATTTTCATTCAAAACTATCGATGATAACTGGTAGGTACCTAAAGATATCGTAAAGTAATATATTTTATTTATATCAATGTATATATTTCTACAAGCGTTACAATAAGCCACAGGAAATATCAATGCGTTTCCTGTAGCCAACAATAATACAAATAGAACGACTGTTATGTGTTTAGTGTTTAATATGTGAATGTGAAATGGTAAATACAGCTCCTTATACAGTCCCCGATCCACAACTTTATGACTAGGTCTATGTTTTTATTATTAATTATTATATTCGGTTATATTACAATTGACATTCGATTACGGATAAGTCTGAGACTGAGTGACTATGATTTTACTATACGTAACGTTAGAGGCTGGAGCTATACCTATAATTTACGCCTTGAAGCGGTTAAGTCTGAAATAAAACAAGGTAAATATTCTAATAGAATTTATTAAACATTTAACAATAAATTATGAAAAATTGTTAACATTATTATTATATGATTTTTTCGGTTGGATTTCATTATTTTATTTTTATTCATTCACAAATTTGCATACATTAGGTTTAGCTGTTTAAGAATATAAATATAAAATATAATTACATATATCATAAAAATTTAACTAAAAGATGAGCAGGTATGCATAACTGCAAACTAATAGTTTTGTTTAAAATAAAAATATAATTGTTTAATAATTACGTTGTACTAAATTGTTTTTAATTTGCAGTATTATTTGCATTATTTTATTTACATTTTTTATGAATCGCGGAAAAAAAAGTCCCGGTAAAAAAGTCCCGGTAAAAAAAGTCCCACACTAGGAAAAAAAAGTCCCGATGAATATATAAATACATACAAAGTCATATAATATCATAAAAGATGTTAATTACTTACAATTTATTACAATAATAAATAGTCAATAATAAGTAAGTCAAA
>NW_019101822.1:0-5065 GCF_001856785.1 Myzus persicae | reverse complement strand
CCATATTTAATTACCTACACAATATTATAATACAACTAGAACACACATTTTTGGATTAAAACCCCCCCCGAAATTAATTTCCAGTTACGGCCTTGATACAGTCCACTATTTTGAAGTTTTATTTTTTTCATATCTTAAGTTAAGTTATATAATATATAAGTACTTAACATTTTGGTCCTTCGAACCGGATCGTGCCAGGAACAAGTGAAGGAAAATTTTATTTAACACGTGCGTGTCGCATCATTGGCGTTATATTCTTGGTGTACCCCGCGAAGTGTCAGTGTCGTGCAGTGGTGCAGCAAGGAGAAGCAGATGCGAGCATTGGCAGTGGTAAGTGAGCTCAAATTAATTAAGCGGCATTTATTCATATTGATTCCTATAGTTCCATTTTATTGTCCCGTCGTTGTATAAAGTTAACATTTCAATATTCGATATTTTTAAACGAAAAACCCATCGTCAATTAGTATATGTTATAACAGCAGGACGCAGTTACAATATAATATAGACTATTTGGGAATTTTGTACCGCAGATAGCAAACGAGATATTATAACTATCTATATGACTATATTAGTAAATATTCAGTAACAATGCCTGATAAAGATAACGAAATTTTAATGCGCACTGCTCGACGAGGCCAAATAAAAACTCAAATCACCAAATTTCAAACGTATGTATCAGGTTTAGCAGATAGTGACAATCTGACGCAATTAAGGTTAAGAAAAGAAAAGATAGAGCAATGTTGGGAAGAATTTAATTTAATACAGAATGGCCTTGAGGCACTGACCGATAGTGCAGAACAAAGGCAGTATAGGGACGATTTTGAAAATGCATATTTCTCAGTATTGGCTGAAGCAGAAGATAAGTTATCGGTACAGAAATATGCAAATAAGCAACCAGGTGCTGAAATAGAAAATGTATCGATCCCAAGCCAATCAACAGTGAGCGCTCCGTTAATCAAAATGAGACCACTAGAAATACCTACGTTTACGGGAAACTTCGAAGAATGGTCCACATTTCAGGACCTGTTCAATTCGATGGTACATTTGAATTCAAACATAGCAGAGGTGCAAAAATTTGTGTACCTACGAATGTATTTGGCGGGAGAAGCATTAGGTATGGTGCAAAATTTGGCTACTAATGCAGCAAATTATACAGTAGCATGGACAATGATAACCACTCGATACAATAATAGACGCATTCTTATACAGTCGCACACAAAGGCGATTTATGAGTTAGAGCCTATTTACAAAGAGTCGGGATGGCGGTTGAGAGCGTTAACAAATAATTTAAATATGCATATGCAAGCATTAAAGGCACATGGTCATGACCCAGAAGGGTGGGGTGCATTGTTGTTGCATATAATATTAATAAAATTGGACCCTAGTACAATGAGAAAATGGGAGTCAATTGCAACTAAAGATGAGTTACCCTCTATAGCGCACTTAGTACAATTTTTACAGGATCGCTGTCAAATATTAGAAGCAGTTGAAAATACAAAAAAATTATCAAGTCGTTATAATCAGCAAAGCCGTACTGGTGGGCGTAATCAAATCGAAAAGAATGTACAAAATAGTAAAAAAATTAATTCATTTGTTGTTACAAATCGAATGCAGTGTTATATGTGTAAACAGCCGCATCCGATATATGGGTGTAAAGAGTTTTTGTCATTAAGTACGGCAGAACGAGGAAAGCAGGTAGACAAATTAAAATTATGCCGTAATTGTTTGAAAAGCGGTCATACAGATATAGGTAAGTGTGGATCAAAACGAACGTGTTCAAAGTGTAATCTAACACACAACACTTTATTGCACATAGATAAAACTATAAATGCACCAGTATTAAATGAATGTGAAGAAATGTCAATCGCTACTCATGCTGCACAAGGCAATACGCGTGATCATGTGCTATTAGCGACGGCAGAAATAAATATATTGAATGCATGTGGTGAACCGGTTTTGTGTCGTGCGTTGTTGGATAGTGGGTCGCAATCTAACTTCTTAACGGAAACAATAGTGCAGCGATTAGGTAAAAAGAAAATCAAAATAAACAAATCAATAGTAGGAATTAATGGAGTCATAAATCAAGCATCCTATCAAATAAAGGCGACCGTGCAGTCGCGAGTAAATACATTTAGTGTAAACATGGACTTTTTAATATTGCCCAAAATTACGGGAATGCTGCCCACAAAGCACATTAATAAATCAGATTGGTCAGTACCATCCAATATAAGTCTAGCAGATCCAACATTTTCAAAACCCGGAAAAATAGATATGCTAATTGGAGCTGATACATATTGGGAACTCATGCGTGTCGGTAATTTTAGATTATATGATGGTGGGCCGTTTTTACAAAATACAGCATTAGGATGGTTAATATCCGGAAGTGTACCAGAATGTGATTCGGATAGCGATTCCGTCGCGTGTTGTGTGGCTGGTGATTATGATTATATGAATATCGATGAACGCATAGAGGCGTTTTGGAAAATTGAAGACTGTTCCGACAATGTTATAGATACAACATCTGAAGATGAAATATGTCGAAAGCATTTCAATGATAATGTGACAAATGATTATCGCGGGAAATATATAGTCAAACTACCTTTTAAAAACAACGTTGGAAACCTTGGAGAGTCGTATACGACCGCATTGAGACGTTTTTTGTCATTGGAGCGACGGTTAATGAAAAATCCACAACGTTATGATCAATATAAACAATTTATGAACGAGTATGAACAATTAAAACACATGGAGGTGGTGCCAAACGAAATAGATAAGCCAGTAAAATCATATTATCTGCCTCACACGTACGTAATAAATGAGAGCAGCCGGACTACAAAATTACGTGTTGTTTTTGATGGGTCGTGTAAGACTGATTCCGGTTTATCATTAAACGACGTATTAAAGGGCCTGTGTTGCAAGATGATTTAATTTTAATTGTTATTCGTTTTCGTACACACCGTTATGCATTTTCAGCCGACATAAAGAAGATGTACAGGCAAGTATGGGTAGACAGTAATGGCCGAAATTATCAACGTATATTATGGAGAGATAAAATTAATGAGCCTATAAAAACGTATCGACTATGCACAGTAACGTACGGTACAGTACCGGCTAGCTTCTTATCGGTTGCATGTTTACAATTAACAGCGTCTAGCGGAGACGTGCCGTCAGATATATCACAAATAATACTAAGTGATTTCTGCGTAGACGATTGTTTGACCGGCGCCTCGTCTATTCCACAAGCAATCAACCTACGTGACGGGTTAATACGGCATTTAAATAACAACGGTTTTGAGTTAGATAAATGGACATCAAATAATTCAAATTTACTTAAAAATATTCTAAACCCCAACGAGAACTCAGTATATTCATTGGATATGAGCGACAAAGTAATTAAAACCTTGGGTTTATTTTGGGCGCGGTTACCGATTGTTTTGTATACAAGGTACATTTACCGGAACATAATAATAAGATAACTAAGCGATATATCTTATCAAATATTGCCCGTCTATTTGATCCCCTTGGGTTGCTAGGACCTGTTATTGTAGTAGCGAAACTATTAATGCAATTATTATGGAAACAGAAAATTAATTGGGACGATGACCTATCTATAGAAATAAAAAATAAATGGCTGAATTATATTAACGATTTAAAAAAGGTAAATAATATAAGCGTTCCACGGTGGCTACAATGTGACGACGAAACGAGGGAAGTAGAGATACACGGATTTTCCGACGCGTCATGCGTTGCATACGGTGCCTGTATATATATGACGTGTACTGCTAGTGACGGTGATCGTACTTCACGTTTAGTATGTGCCAAATCGCGAGTGGCCCCTCTCAAAAGTCTATCTATTCCTCGTTTAGAACTGTGCGCTGCAGTCCTTCTTTCAAAATTAATTAAAAAAATTGTACCGTCTTTGAGACTTAAAATCGACCGTATCTTTTTGTGGACGGACTCAAAAGTGGTTTTATCATGGATAGCTTCTGATGCCTCGCGCTGGAAAATCTTCATTGCGAATCGAGTTGGGGAAATTCATAATCTCACCTCAAACTATTCTTGGGGATATGTTAATACAAAAGAAAACCCAGCTGACGTGTTATCGAAAGGATGTGCTGTTCAAGTGTTAAAACAAAATTCGTTATGGTGGCAAGGTCCAGAGTGGTTAACTACGGAAGTAAAAGAGCACTCACCTGTAGATAACACTGATCCAGACAATATTACTTTATCGGAAGAGAGAAAAGTAACGACGTCATTAATCACCACAACACAGAACACGGACAATTATTTTATTAGTGTGTGCGAAAAATATTCAAGTTTAACAAGGTTTCAGCGAATATTAGCATACGTATTACGGTTTAAATATAATATTGACTCGATAAAACTAAATCGATTACAAATTACCGGTCTTTTGACGGTAAAAGAAAAACAATATGCATTAGTTAAATTTATAAATATTTTACAAATTAAATATTTTCCTAATCAACAAATGAATAAAAAATTATCATCGTTAAACCCGTTTATAGATAGTAGCGGTCTTATAAGAGTGGGTGGTCGGTTAACCAATGCAAGTGATTTAAGTTATGATCATCGTCACCCTATAATAATTCCATATGATAATCATTTTAGCACTCTTATTTTTAGACATGAGCATGAATTGTTACTACATGCGGGTCCTCAGGCAATGTTGGCCAACGTGCGGCTCACGTATTGGCCGATAAACGGGCGTAGAACAGCGCGTAAGGTTGCTCATGCTTGTATAACATGTTTTAAAAATAAACCGAAAACACTCGAACCTATTATGGGAAACCTCCCGAAACTACGTGTAGATCAACCGATGCGAAGTTTTGAAAATGCAGGTGTGGATTATGCAGGCCCTATAATGATGAAAATCAATAGTCGACGTAATTCGCCGTTACAAAAGGCATATGTATGTATATTTGTGTGCCTAGCTACAAAAGCAGTACACATTGAATTAGTATGCGACCTAACTACCGATGCATTTATAGCTGCATTGACCCGATTTATTTCGCGCCGTGGTAAATGTAAAAATATGTATTCGGAC
>NW_019101821.1:0-5071 GCF_001856785.1 Myzus persicae | reverse complement strand
ATGTTCAAATTTTGTGTTTGAAGGATTTGTTTAGTTTTTTGTTATTTTTTGTATCTTTATTTTAATTGTTAAATATTTATTTTTTAAAGTTGTTATTGTACACAAAGACATGTGATATAAGTGCTCAATTTAGTACTCACAAATGTTATATTATACTTAAATTAAAAATGTGCAATTATTTTTATTTTCATATGATCTTAACCATTAAAGAGACATTAGTATACCATCAGCTTATCAATCTAGTATTTATTTCAAACGTCTCACTTAAATGATTAAAATTAATGCTCCATAATATTATGGAGACTAAAGTTAACTTATTATTTTTTATTTCAGAAAAGTATATATTTTCTATACAAATATCTGAACCGAGTATACTCTATCCATCCCACTTTATCATAGTGTGTATTAGTACTTAAAAATATTATCCCAACATTTTGGGAGTGGGTGGTCCCTAAAATTGTTTTTGTCTCATGAATGAAAAATTTATCATAGTACTTAAAAATATTATCCAAACATTTTGGGGGTGGGTGGTCCCTAAAATTGTTTTTGTCTCATGAATGAAAAATGTTCACGCTGCCACTGATAAAATGTATAATATTATATACATTTTATCAAATTTATAATTTTCTATATGTACATTTGTATTATTATGTATATTATGTTAATTTTCTAGGAACCAATGATTTTTTTCCGTAATATTACGATCCGTGATTTTACAATCCGGGATTTTGCGTTCCGGATTATTACGGTCCGGGATTTTGCGTTCCGGATTATTACGGTCCGGGATTTTGCGTTCCGGATTATTAAATCCGGAATTTTACGTTCCGGGATATTATAATCCGTGATTTTACACTCCGGAATAATACGGTCCGGGCTTTTGCGTTCCGGGAAATTACGGTCCGGAATTTTACGGTCCGGAAATATATATGTACCTCCGAAGAAGGGGACGGTACCGTCGCGGTCAAGCCGACGGCCGCCAGCACTCGCCCACCACAGAGGACCAATGGTGTGAAGAATATTTCAAGACGTCTACTTCACGTGATACGACAGGTCGATTTTGTGTCGCCCTACCATTTCGACATTTATTCACCGACTCGGATCAACATCAAGACGCCGCGCCGCGTCACGGTCTCGGTGACTCGCGCTCCATAGCGCTAAAACGATTTTATAATTTAGAAAAACGGTTGATCAAGGATTCCGTTTTATACGCGGCCTACCGAAAGTTCATGTCAACATATCAATCGTTAGGACACATGGTACCAGCTCCGGCACCGGGCACATATTTTATTCCGCATCACGCCGTACTCAAGGCTGACGGTGACGTGTCCAAAATACGCGTCGTGTTCGACGCCTCGTCCGCTTCGTCGTCCGGTCGCTCCCTCAACGACGTCTTGTGCACCGGACCGAAACTACAAGTTGACTTACGCGACATACTACTTCGTTGCCGCATGCATAGGTACATTTTATCCGCCGACATCGTCAAAATGTATCGACAAATTTTAATTCGTCCGGAAGATCGGACATTTCAACACATATTTTGGCGCGACTCGCCCAACGACGAACTCGTCGAATTTCAACTATGCACTGTCACGTACGGTCTCAACTGCGCGCCGTATCTCGCCATACGCTGTCTTCACGAGCTCGATCACCAAGAAGGTCACCGCTTTCCACTAGCAAAGGACGTACTTACTCGAGCCGCCTACGTCGACGACATCGTTGTCGGGGCTGCCACCGAAGAGCTATTATTACGTCGGAAAAATGATATTATTGATCTACTACGCAGCGGCGCCTGTACATTGAGCAAGTGGACTAGCAACAGTGCCGCCGTACTCGAATCCGTCCCGTCCGAGGACCGAGTACAATCTATGTCGTTCGACCCGCGAGAGGAGCACGCCGTGAAGGTTCTCGGCCTACATTGGGACACGAATACAGACAGCTTCGCATACCATACCAGCCTTCAACAAACGTCGTCCACAAAACGTCAGGTGTTGTCCATCATCGCGCGTTTGTTCGATCCCATCGGCGCGCTCGGCCCGATGTTGTTGTGGGCAAAGTGCTTCATGCAGTTATTATGGTGTACAAAACTCGGCTGGGACGATCATATGCCCGACGAGTTACAATCTATGTGGCAACAGTTCTGCACGGAGTTGCCGCTAGTATTCGATTTAAATCTACCACGTCACATTGACGTCACCTGTCGGCAGGACATCCAGCTACTCGGCTTCGAGGACGCATCAGTCAAAGGTTATGCGGCCGTCATTTACCTTCGCATCGTCGACAGCGCCGGCAACACTTCTGTGAAATTCATTACCAGCAAAACCAAGGTTGCCCCCCTGAAGAGTTCTGCCGCCGACGAATCGCTATCCATACCGCGCCTAGAGCCGTGCGGCGCCCTGCTGCTCGCCCGCACGCTTCATCACGTGCACTCCGTGTTGTCCAGCGAAATTACCGTATCTCATGTGCGAGCGTGGTCGGACTCATCGGTCGTTTTGTCATGGTTGACATCAGACCAAAAACATTTTAAGATTTTCGTAACCAACCGGGTTGCCAAAATACGACAATTAGTACCGACGTGCTGCTGGACTTACGTATCAACGAACGACAACCCCGCGGACCCCGCATCTCGTGGGCTCTTACCGAAGTCAATGTTGTCCCCGTCCATTTATTGGAACGGTCCTGAGTTCCTACGACTTCCCGAAGACCAATGGCCACAATCGAAATTTATTCCGCTCGCCCCTGACGAGCTGCCCGAAAACCGGCCGAATGTCATTACGACGTTGACCGTCAATGTCCCACCGTCGTCATTAGATTTTATTGGTCGTTTTTCGTCGCTCGAAAAAATGTTACGAGTGTTGTCGTACGTCTCCCGTTATTTGTCTCATCGTTTACGACGACGGCCAATCCGTGTCGGCCCTATCACGTTCGCCGAGCGACAAACGTCGTTATCGATCATCGTACAGCGTACGCAACAACATTATTTTGCCGAGCTGATCAAAATGTTAAAAAATCAATCTATGATTTCGCCGCCGTCTTTGGCCCAACTGGCGCCCTACGTCGACGAGAGGGGGATCATACGAGTCGGAGGCCGTCTGCGCTTCTCTAGTGCCGGTCATGACGCGAAGCACCCGATTTTATTGCCGCGATCCACGCACCTCACCGATTTGATCATCCGCCATTACCATTTGTTATTTTTGCACGGCGGATCGAGGCTGATACTATCAATGTTAAACCAAAAATATTGGATACTGTCAGGTCGCGCGGCAGTTCGACGTGCCATTTTTTCGTGCGTTCCGTGCACACGTCATAAGGTTGTTCGCCCTCAACCACTGATGGCTGACCTACCGTCCTACCGAGTTCAACCTCATCGTCCGTTCTCACACGTCGGTATGGACTACGGCGGGCCGTTCCTCGTTAAGGAACACCGTCGTCGAAATGCACAGTCGGTCAAGGTCTACCTCGCCTTATTTATTTGTATGTCCGTCAAGGCGGTTCGTCGCCCGCCGTGGGATTCCGTCCAACCTCTACTCGGACTGTGGCACAAATTACGTCGGCGCCGCCCGCCAATTAAAATTGTTATTTCGCGACGCCAAGGCCCAAGACCGTCTCTCGTCGCACCTCAACTGCACATGGCACTTCAACCCGCCTGCCGCGCCGCATTTCGGTGGCATTTGGGAAGCCGGCATCAAGAGCGTCAAATTTTACCTCAAACACGTCATCGGTCAGCAGGTGTTGACGTACGAAGAATTCTATACGTTGACTACTCGCATCGAGGGCATTCTGAATTCCCGACCGATTACACCGAGTTCATCCGACCCGCACGACCTAAATGCGTTAACGCCGGGACACTTTCTGATCGGACAGCCGATACACGCCGTGCCTGAACCTGACACCACCGAAGTCAAAATCAACCGTTTGAATCGCTGGCAGCTCATTCGGCAATGTCATCAGTCTTATTGGAAACGGTGGTCACGCGAATACCTATCTACGCTGCAAGGTCGACAGAAATGGTTTAAGGCGTCCCCGAACCTAGCGATCGGCGACATGGTCATCGTCGAAGCCCCGTCTCGACCACCTACCGAGTGGCGTCTCGGCCGTGTCACAGAGGTCCATCCAGGACCAGATGATGTCGTTCGCGTCGTGTCCGTGCGCACTCAGGACGGTGTCTACAAGCGTCCCGTCGTGAAGCTTGTGCGTCTACCAGTCGAGCCCTGATCCTTGTCCCTATGTCCTCATTATGTAAATATTTATTGTTTCTCGTGCATCAGTCACATTTTTCCATTTATGTTATTTATTTGTTAGGTGATGAGTGATGGTCTCATATACCTTATGTTTATTTATTTTTATATTTTTTGTATTTTTTCACCGTATTTTTTGTAATGTGTACGATCTGACCTTCAACTTCAATATTCAAGCCTGGTGAATTTTGAAAGACCCTGGGTCTTTCAACGCGGGGAGAAAATGTTGGGTACACAACGGTAATTCGAAAATTGCGCGGTCGTATGCGATAGGCATATGTCGCAATGTTGTCACCCTGCTGCGCCGCCACCGAAACACTGTGCGAGTGAACTTTGTACCTCCGAAGAAGGGGACGGTACCGTCGCGGTCAAGCCGACGGCCGCCAGCACTCGCCGCTATACTCTTTGTCGTTTTTTCCGAGCCGTCTAGGCAAGTTCATGTTCATGTTGCGATCCGGTGCGCCGCCGCCGTTAAAACGCCATCTTGGTTATTTTGTTCCGTGCACCCGAGCCTCGCCGCTCTTTGACTCGTCGCGAACGCCCTTTTCGCGTTACGAGTATCGGCCCGTGTGCCGACACCACGGCTCATTGTCGTTTATCCGTCGCCCGCCCGATTCTATCGCTGCGCGACCCCGAGCCGTGGTCACCCACGTATCCACGTGTTTTGTCGTCAAAGCCGTCCGCGCTTTCGACGCTTTCGTGTCGCACCGCCCGTTGTGCACACGAACTGGTGTAATTCGACCTCCCGTGGTCAATACACTCATCGAATATCGTCGCCCGCTCGTGGTTACCTACGCAGTGCGATTTTGCCGTGTTCACGCGCATCGGCGTAACTA
>NW_019101820.1:1045-5183 GCF_001856785.1 Myzus persicae | reverse complement strand
ATTTTTATGAGCGTTGGAAGTTAAATTTTTTACAACATTGGATATTCACTCGATTTCTCATGAAACTATTTTCTATTTTTTTGTTGTACCTAATTTTAAAACGAATAACCTCAGGTACTTGCACTGAACTGTATAATACGGAATGCACCAATGCGCATTATTGGGTATAAAAACCGTAAACACTAACACGATTTAAGATTATCTTAAATGCTGATGTAAATATTGCACCTCGGAATCTATATAGGTTTGTTGCGAAACATGTATATTTTAAATCGTGGCCATATGCGACATGTGAAGGTACAACAGCTGACAAAATATTAGGTACCTATAAATTATAATTATGTACAATTAAGTGATAAAAATCACATCTTTGTCAAACACCAATACGATGTACCTATATATTGTAAAGGCACCGCGGTTGGTTCGTTAGTGTTATCGATACCGGTACTTTATTATTATGACGGCTGTAAAATATGTGTAGGTATGCGGACATGCGGTGCGTAAGCGCATAATAATCTGTTAATATTTAATTTCATTGCTATGCTCATTACTAACTATAGTAATAATATTTCCATACGTACACTGACAAGGTATTTAAACGTTTAAGAATTTTCAACAATAAAAATACAACATTGCTTTTTTTTACAGCGTTCAAATCAAAATGTATTTACATAGTATATAATATCATTAATATCTATCTCGTTCAAACACAACAAGAAATCATTATTCTGAAAACAATATACGCTCTGCCGACCAATCCGCTTCAAGAGCGGGTGGTACAGAAGTCCTACGCGGGGGGGAGGAATATTTATTATTAATAGGAATATTCTATGGGCATAGGAATTGTCTTATTTTTAGCTAGTCGTCATGAAAATTAGTTGTATACCGCAATCAGCCATACTGGTAATGGTGATGGCATTTGCACTTGTAGACTGTAGTTATATGCTATATATAATGTGAATAAATTACTTGCAGTCTCTATTAGTATCTTCAACCCAACAATTTAAGAATATGTTTAAAAAAAGAAAAATTTCTTGTAAAATGTAGTAAACAAGCATTATTCAATAATTGAATAATAAGATAATAATATATACTATAATTGTTATAATATGAATATACGAATTTTATTGTACAAATAATATTTATTAAATAAATAATAGTAATTTAACTAACATAATTAATTTAATCGGAATTAGGAATTTTAATACATAGATACATAGTAGTAATAGCATAGGAGGTAAACATATTTTAGTATGTACTTGTAGACTGTAGTTATATGCTATATATAATGTGAATAAATTAAGTACTTTTTATGAATACGAGTATTAGCTATGGTGGCGTTTAATGTGTGACGTCAATGCGGTATCCGCTAGGTCTTCATTATTGGAAGGCCTATTTTATAGTCGATCACATATTTTATAATGACTTATGAGTTAATATTTTTTCTTATTAATTCGTAATCCTCAATATGTGAATGTGTTGAGACGCTGAGTCCATTGGCAACTGTATAAAAATGTTTTTTTAATCAATGAAGGGTTGCATGATTCTCATCATAACCATAGGCGTGTGCAGTAATTTGTTTTGGGTTGAGCCATGAATAAATTGGGCCACTTTCTCTTAAATGGGCATTAATAAACCTAAGCTCCCCCCCTTACCAAAAAATTTAAATTAAGAAATTAAAGANTAAAAACACACTTTTCCATAAAAACATTTAAAAAAAAATTTTAAAAATTGCACTAAAAAGACAAAAATAATTCTCTGTACTTAAAAATAATGAAAAATTTATTGATGAAAAATTTAAAAGTGTGTGGTGCTCATACACTTGACATATATTCCCAGTCACTATCTTATAAACATGATTGAACAAAGAAGTGTATGTGAGACTTTCCTTGGCTTTTAAATTTTTCATCAGTAAATTTTTCATTATTTTGCTCTTATACTTGACATATACTGCCAGTCACTATCTTATAAACAGGATTGAACAAAGAAGTGTATGTGAGACTTAGCTCGGCTTTTAATGTTTTGTATGATGCACCACACACTTTTAAATTTTTCATCAATAAAATTTTCACACCTGTTGTAACTTGTAGTGCATCCGTGCATATTATGTATGTATATAAGTATTAAATACCTATTATTGTTTAGTTGTCGGTATAAGAAACGTTAGATTTTGAAACTATAGCTACCTACCTATTTAACATTTAGATTTCATACTTTTGGTTGGTTATGGTTTATGCAATGTTGAGAAAGTTCACTTGAAAATTGAATTTGTTCACCCGTGTTGCATGACGTTTGGCGACATCGAACGTAAACTCAATAAATATTTAAAAAATATTCTTACCGTGAACAAATCGTGGTTTTGATATTGCGATAGAAATTAATACTATTTTTAGGTTAAAAGATGTTCTGCCAAAACTGAATTTGTCATTAGAGCTACCTATTTTACATAACTTACTCAGAAGTCACTTTTTTTCAAAATAAAGTATTCTTAATAAAAACTTTTTTTAATCAGTAGGCTTCTAAATTATTTATTTATATGAATAAATGAAATGCCCCCCCTCCATTCAAGGTAATAAGTGAACTGACTAAAATACCGCCATTTGAGCTGAAAAAAAATATTGTAAAAAATGTATATAAAAATATTTATGAATTTAAAAAAAGAACTATTGTAAACTGGTTGTTACTTAATCTTTAACTGTATTGCATGTCTAATTAGGAAATAAGTTATTTAAATACTGTAATTTCTATGTATTTTATGACTTTTATGACTTTATTTGTTAACAAACAACTCATTTACCTCGCCACAAGCTATGCTTAATGGGGTGAATTAAATAACTAATGTATGTAACTATATTATTTATTCAATAAAAAAAAAAAAAAAAAAAAAAATAATACTTTAATTAAAAAATGTTTTCAGTTTTATTTTTGTAATGGTATAACATCCAATGTAAAATAGAAAGACATTTTTAAAAATTTACATGGTACCTATAACCGCATTTGTTCCAAAAATAGTTAACATAACAAAACTAATAATATTTAAAAATTGTTACCTGAATCACTGAATGCTGACTGCTGAATGCCGAAGTTCTATTCGATAGGTAATAAAATCGAGATAAATAGATAATACAAGTAGGGAAAAAAGTGATTTACTTGGTATTATATTTTTGTGAATGTTATACAAAAATAAATTTTTCTAGACCCCCACCTGCGGACTCCCCTGCTACCTATACTATCCTAATTTAGGTAGGAACATAACTAAAGTGATTGCAACTGGCAAGTAGTTCTACAAAGTTTTGACTTTTAAATATTTACTTATGACCACTTTCTACGACTATCCTAATTTAGATTGATGTAATGATATTATATATATAATTTTATAAGTATTAATTAATTAAGCTAAAATGTTTGACTTTATATTTTAGTACTAACTACTATTTATTATACGCATATTTATATATACGTACCTGATAATTATAAATTAGGTAGGTACATAAGTTCCTCACCATTTTCCTACCTGTACCTTCAGCTGAGGCTCTAAAACGGCAACTCATCGAACCTCGTGAAAAGGTACCAGTTTTCCGAGTATTTCCTCGGCCTGGAGCAAAAACCACATCGGGTCTTCCTCTTACAGGGAAACTCTAGTATCATATTCAACTCATTTTGAGAAATGAGCAGCCTTTTTGGTAGTACAGATGTTTTACACCGGGAAAAGTAATTCAATACCCGCTTGCTCTTGACTTCTTCACCGGACAAAATTTATTTTATTTAACTTCTTTACATTTTAATAAATGACTGCACGCCATCGCCTTCAGACTCGAAGCGAACTGGGACAAAGCCGGCCTCCCCCAAATTATGTTATACCTATATAATACTGCAGTGTACACGCGTAAATAAAATTCCACACCTGTTGTAACTTGTAGTGCATCCGTGCATATTATGTATGTATATAAGTATTAAATACCTATTATTGTTTAGTTGTCGGTATAAGAAACGTTAGATTTTGAAACTATAGCTACCTACCTATTTAACATTTAGATTTCATACTTTTGGTTGGTTATGGTTTATGCAATGTTGAGAAAGTTCACTTGAAAATTGAATTTGTTCACCCGTGTTGCATGACGTTTGGCGACATCGAACG
>NW_019101820.1:0-826 GCF_001856785.1 Myzus persicae | reverse complement strand
TTTTTTTTTTTTTTTTGGTCCATGTCCCAAAATGACAACGGATTATTGTATTGTCATCCAAGACCAAGGTCTATACCAATTTTCAGAATTTTTCATCTTCAAAAAGTGCCTCAAATCGAGCGCGCAAGATTTGATCACAGACAGACGTGAAACCAAACTTAAGAAAAGTGTTAAAAATGAAAAGTATTTAAAAACCCCCGTATATGACGTACCTCCCATACCGAATGTCACGTTCACATACCATGATGTAATTATTATTTTTTTATAAAGTAGGTACCTACCTATATATCGCATAAATGTTTGAAAGTGAAAAAAATGGGTCATTGCTGCAGGTATCATTGCAGTAGCCCTCGGCAATCGACATCGTTTCTTTGGTAGCCGTAGCATGGTATGTATTCTGTAACTTACTCAAATATGATGAATGATGATATCATTAAATATTGATTATAAATAGTACATGCAATACATAGGTCCTACACTGCGTACGTATACATATTGAACAATATTCAGAATATTCTACACCCAATGTCGCAATGGTAGTACATACAATTATCCAAATATACAATACTGATATAGGTAGGTATAGTATTATTTTTTTTTCGATGTTTCGTACTGCTATTTTTACTTCATACTCTAAGGTGCCGATGAAGCGATGAACAAAATATACTAGAGTTTTGTCTTCTGTGCCTACATTTTGTGAGGACGTTTTAATTTTTAATACTTATTTAGTTTTCTATTAATTATGACGTATAAAGTAATAAGTACCTAGGTACCTATGTAATTTGGTAGAAGTGAAATTAGAAAAAGTAGAAAAATAACAAATTCA
>NW_019101819.1:0-5251 GCF_001856785.1 Myzus persicae | reverse complement strand
AAATTATTTGAAATGTTTAAAAAAAATGGTACGTAAATTTGAAAAACCCTTAGAGCAAGTCGTCAAAAGGTATGATGAGTTTTTAACTTTTACTGAGCCTAAAATTCCCTTATCTTCCAATAACGAAATAGTGTTTAAAAAACTACATGATGAGGGTCCATTAGTCGAGCAGTGTTCTGGGCCTCAATTTAAAATTATGATAATGAGTAACTTTAAAATTAATACTACTTCTAGTTCTAATTGTTATATTGGATTTAAATCGAAAGAGAACGAATTAAATATTTGTAAAGTTGAAAATATTACTAAAAATGTACTTGTTATTAAATATTTTGATAAAATTGAACCTTTTTTTGTTAAACCAATCAATAGTTTAACATTAGGTATAGCTGTAGTTGATAATTTATCTAGTATTTATAAAACAATAATTAATATTCAAGAAATAAAACTGAAAAAATATGTGATTTTTAATGACTCAGATAATGTAAAAATTGCTATCCCTATATTACATTCTAATAGTGAATTTTAATTTTATGTAATGACATTTTTAAAACCTTATTTATTAATGTAATATTTAAATTGTGCATATATCTGTATTCTGTAAAAATAATCTTTATTTTGTATGTAATTATACTTGTATTGTCCAATGAATATTTTGATATAAGTTAATTATAATTAATATTTAAAAAACATATTGTCTTCATTTATTTTAGGTAGAAATTAATTAAAAAATAATGTCATCCTACTCTGTTGTTCATTTCCTAAATGACAACTCGGTTGAAGCAGTTCCTAGTACCTGGATAAAGGCTGGTAAAAAGCCTGGTGTTAATTTATGTGCTTGGCCTCACAATAAAGCATGCATTATCAAGTACATACAAAATAAACACATGCCAAATGAAATAGACTTTAAGTATTTCAAAGTACGAGTACTAAAAAAAAATTTGGGTAAATTCTTTAATACTGTAATTGCCATGTTTTGATTTATTAATTACAAATTTTTTATTGTATAATCTTAAATAGGATCTTTAACAAACGCTAGAGATGTAGCAGACGATGCTAGGTATAGGTCGGACTTTACAAATACTGAAGAAGATGATTTACTTAACATCAGCAATATTATTAATTCACCTACATCATCAACTTCATCTATGCTCATTTATGATGGTAAAATAAACATATGGTATAATAGTTAACTTTTTTTAAAATTATATCATTTTGTATTCAGATGAAAAAGCTAATGATGATATAAGATTTCTCAACGATCAACACTTATTACCACTAAAAGACTCACCAAAAAAATTAATTAAACACACAAAGTCTAAATTGGTACCAGGCTGGTCACCCAATAAACCACTATCCACAAATAAAGAACATGAAAGTAATTTGTATATTAAATATTTTGCATTTTTAAGTATGTATTTGAATTGACCTTAACATAATATTTACAATTAAATTCATATTTATATAGGTATAGTTGAAAATTACAAATTAAATGCATCAACTGATCTAATTAAGCTACATTCTAGTTTTTCCAAAAATCTAAGAGGTAATAATAATTAAATAATAAATTATATTAATAAAATAACATCTACACATATTTATTTCAAAGATGCCAAATATTGCATATTTTACAGATAAAAACAAAACCGTGTAATATAAATGATGAACGCAACACGGGACTTTGGGTTCACATAAATATTATCTTTATTGAAAATACATNAAAATAACATCTACACATATTTATTTCAAAGATGCCAAATATTGCATATTTTACAGATAAAAACAAAACCGTACGCCAACTTTCCTATTTCAATAAAGCAACACCCACTTTAGTAAAAAAAAATGAACCAACAACAAGTGAGTTATGTTTAATACTATAAATATTATATATATATATATATATAAGAATATCTCTGTTTATATAGTATTATCTACTACAAAAAATTTATATTTTGAAAAGTTGGATGTACAATGATATCTATATAGGACCTAGGTTATATACATCATCCAATATTATAATAACTATATTTTAGGTACCCCTATATTGAATCAAAGTAATAATATTCGTTTTGGTGAATTGGAAGAAGCTTATTGTGATCATCATACTCTTGACACAAGTAATAACTATGAACATTATTATATTTATATATTATTTAGTTTTTGATGTTACTTATATCTGAACAACATTTACTCAGTTTGTTCAATAGTATAAATAATGATGAATTATTTTTTTTTTTTTTATAATTGCTTTATTTTTATTAATTAGATATTAAAGTATGTAAAATCCAATTTGAAAATCAATCGTTTTAAATTGTGTAATATAAATTAATTTTTTGGATTAAGATTATTTAGGTATAATTTTGGTAATATTTAGATTATATAGTTTGGTTGTTATACATGGTGTCTTTCAAATCAGATTTACAAATTGTTCAATTTTGTTTATTTATCTTCAGAATTAATAAATTAGATTAAATAAATAAATTCAATAATATTGAATAGAATAAAAATGATCATATTCTTCAGGTCTCTGTGAGGAGCCCTGTATATACTGTTAATTATAACTAATTGTTGATTACTTTTTAACAATGCCTAATTATTATTATTTTTAGATAACCAACCAAATGGTTTAAAATTAAGTAATGTTGTAGAAGGTTTGTCAAGCTTCAATTCTAGTGGCACACAACCTGCAGGTAATATAATATACAATAATATTTCATAAATTACCTAAGTTAAATTATTACACCATCATATTATTCAAATATTTACTATACATTAATGTGTTATTATTATTTTATTATTCAGGAGATATTGAATTCCAAAGTTATGTGAACAAAAATATGGCTTTTCTGAAAATTGAATTAAAACAAATTCAAAGCAATCAATTGATTATTTTGGATCGTTTAGAGTCTTTACAGTTGCAATTGGAAGATCAACCTCGGTCCTCTGCAAACAAAAATTTTGCAATCAATCAGTTAAATGAATGTCCATTACCAATAGACAACATTACCGACTTACAAATTTTTGAAGATAAAATTGCTGGTGATAACGAATTTAGAACATGTGTGGTAATATTTATAATTTGTAGTAGTTAAAAAATTCAAAATAAAATATATTCATCTAAAAAACAAAACAAATAATTTCTAGGTTAAGGAACTTACATATATAGGTGGGAAACATGTCAAGGCAATGGTGCGCAGAATTATGTCCAAACTATGTACAGATGAGTTGCTACAACACTATTCTTACAACGGAAAAAAGGGAAAAATTCCATTTTGTTCTTTGAGCATTTGTAGTATTATATTTGGTAAGAATATACTTATTGATTATAATTCCATATTTTATACGCATGTAAAATATTTGCAATAAAGAACTTTATATTATTTATAATGAATATATAATATATATATTATATATTATTAAAAATATTCAACATATACTAATAAATATTTTGGGTATTATGTAATCTATTTAATATAAGAAGTGATCAGGGCGATGACTGGTTTTTGTTATTTACTTTTTTGTCTAATTAAATATAATATATAATATTGCTTTAAAATTTCAGATGCTATAAAAAAACAAGGAAAATTTAAAAATGTAAGCCAAGATGAAATAGAAGAAACCATAAAATACGTTTTGGTTCAACCTCCATTTACTATCAAAAGACACCTGCTACAAAAGACTGCAGTCACAAAATAATAATTTTTTCTCTTAAATCTTGTTATATGATTCAATATAATAAACAAATAAGTTAATGTTAATACAGTGTTTTTATAACTAATTTAGGTTTTTATGATTTACCCGATCATATATAATATATAGTCTATATAAAGATGAGCATGGTGTAGCTTAGTGTCTGGCCATAGTCAGTAGTCACTGAATAGTGCTGGGAGATCACCGGGTTTTTAGTGACGAAGCTATGTTCCATATACATATATACCTTTATAGTGTCTCCAACCTACAGTTTCACTGTTCCTCCCTCTCCTACTGTTTCCTGTTTTACGGCCAACGGCCATAGTTGCTGCGGGCTTACTTAATAAATAAATAATAATGTTGTGTATATATGAGGACGAAGATATACATATTATTATATATGTTATATATATATTAACATAAAAATATTTTTTTTCTCAATATTACATATGAGCATAATATATGATTTCTCCTGATAAAAAAATATCTAGCTATAGTATACCTATTTGTACTTAATCTATATGGTAAATGGTAATTGGATCATACAATTCATTGCAATTTGATGAATAAATTAAATAATAAATCATATTTCCAAAATATTTCCATTTTCAATTTTTTGCATTGCAATATCAAGGTTTAATAAATATATTAAAAGACAATAATTAACCTATTACAAAGGTTTGCTTAACATTTTTTGACATAAGTTATAAACATTTAATCAACATTAGTAGTCAATGTTCATAAAATATTATTTTTTAAATCAAATATAAACATTTTTTTTCTGTTCAACTAATGTTTATACAGTGTTTAATAAACCTAAAAAAAACATATACTAAATCAATATTTCATGTTTATTAAATATTCTTGGTTAACATTAAATGTTAAATAAACATTAAATAAATATAACTATGCTGTGTGGGCATGTTGGTGATTATAAATGAGGGGGGTCATAATTAAAGACAACTATTTTGTAATTAAAGCTTCAAACTTTTTCGGATTAGTGGACATTTTGGAAATTGGTCAATAATTTGTAATATTATGTTTATCACCTGATTTATGCACTGGTGTTTTAAATGATTTTTTCCAAATGTTAGATAAACACCTAACCTAAGCCTAATGATTTATTGAAAATCATATGAAGCGAACGAGCAAGAACAGAGCTACAAGTTTTTAAAAACATAGGTGGAATACCATCAGGTCCAAGGCCAGCATGAGTATTTAAAGAATTTAAATAATAAACAATTTCATTGAGATCAATAGTCCAGGAGCATAAATTAAAATAATTATTAGATACATCAGAAGGAAGAGGAACAACTCTATTGAACAGTGAATGATCTTTAGAATAGACATTGGAAAAATAATTTGCAAATACTTGGGCTGTTTCTAAAATATTGGTGGAAGAAGAGTTATTGTAATTTACACAGTCAGGAACAGAATTTTTAGACTTTTTTAGAGAGTTAACATAATTCCATGATATTATGATTTGATATAAGTTTGAATACTATAGTAGTATATATTTGTATGTTCACAGTTCGTTTTTCCACGGTAATTTTTTTTGTTCAAG
>NW_019101818.1:1625-5012 GCF_001856785.1 Myzus persicae | reverse complement strand
CTGTTATTCCATATGAAGCTGTATAGTAAAAATTAAATTGTTTTTTAAATATTTTAACTTGATTCAAATTATATTGTTAGGGTCTTGTTCAAACCCACCATAGATCATGAATGTATTGAAAGTATCAGTTGATAATGATTCATTTGAAAAAAGTTATCACAAACATAACTAAGAATTTTTTCGTTCATAATGGTTTAAAAAAATGTATTTATGATGGGGAAGAATGAAACCTTCATTTCTTTTTTTCTTTGTTAGCAAAATAATTTTAGTTTATGTACTGGTCTTCAGCTATGTTTGTATTCAGCTTTATAATTTTTCTTAATTATGTATGTTTCGTTTACATTAAGCAATATTTAAATATAAAAACAACATACAACATGAAAAAAACCTTGTAGAAATACAACTATTTTATGATTTTTAGATTCAACGAGGATCAATGAATGTATTACGTTTTACAATAATGTGGATTAATTATTTAAAGTTGAACGTAATATTTAGATTCATTATGAGTGATCGATGTCAGTGGTGAATTTGGGATTTTTTATGATGTTTGCTAGTTTGTTAATAATGGTCCTAATTTACTCTTATTTGAGAAGAATACGATTCCGTATGTTTTTTTTTTTTGAACACGATTCCGCACACTTTATTGTTCATATGAATTGAACGCAACGTTGTCAAATTTATTGCAAACGGTTTATTACAATCTCATAGCCGTCATTACAAAAAATAAATATGATCTAAAATAACTATCTAATTAAATCTAATAAATAGTGATCTGTCATTACAAAAAATAATGTAAAATAATTTAATATAATTTTTTCCCTTGACACATAAAGTCAATATATGTATTATATTTTATAATAGTTTTATGTATTTTATAATTATTGAAATGTTGTCTAACGTTATGTATACGTTTTAAATCGGATGATTCCATTTTATTGTTCACGTTTCTAGCAATTTAATTAATTTTTGTCATAGTTTCGGCTTGTATTTCCATTAGTACAAATATCACTACATGCGTTGGGAGATGAGCACTATGAAATCGTCTTTTGTACCTACATTTTATGAAAACTTTCTGCTCCATTTGTGCTTCTAACAAAACAATTTTTTTTTATATCTCTAAATAAAATGTATTATAAAAAATTAAATGTATGTTACCTTGGAGTAATTGAAGGTTCACTTGCTCATAATTCAAGTGGAATTAGACAACCAGGTTCTATGTACGATTTAAGTATGTAATCAGAAAATATATAGCCTTCACTTTTATTTGAACACGTAATCATGAGTTCTAAAAATCCTTCTTCAATCTTTTTCAATGGGAGAAATGGTAAAAAAAAATGATTTTAACCAAATGTCTAATTCATCTCCATCCATCAAATATGAAGTTCTAAAAATATTGTGTTCTTGTATCTAAATTACAAATTGATGTGATATTATTAAACGGAGTGTCTCTTACGTAAAATATAAAAATTATAAAAATTCAGTAATAATATTATTTAATTGCCTTGCGGTAACATGCTTGACCTAAATGGAATCAACACCCATTGATAACTATTCCAGGAAACAAGGTTTTCACGGCTTCAGGTGGAGCTTTTTCAAAATCCACATGTAACGAGTAGAATGACATGTGGTTACATAGTCTTGTGGATAAATGTTCAAAACATATATTTTTTTTTTAATGTCCACATTTAAGTTTCTTCGCATTTATCGGCTAAAAAGAAGTATACAAGTGGTATATAAAAACCATTTTTATGTATAAAGTGCTTGCATAAAGTTGTAAAAAATACTTAGGAGCGTATTCAAATGTGCCATTAATAAATATATCATCACACTGTGATTTGTCTCAAGTGAATTAATATTTGTTCTCGTGGGAATACAATTGAAGTTTTGACTTTCAGGAACATGAATAAACTTTTTGTTTTTAAATTTAAAGCGATCTTCATTTTGTATTTCTTTAAGTTGTATGATAGCACTATTTAATGACTGTGGAAATGTTGAGTAAACTTTTTGACGTAAATCATACATACTTTTTCAAACAGATTTAATATAATTAAAAGGTACTTCAAAATCAGCTTTTAAAAGCTCAGTTCTTATAGTTTTTGATGGCCTTACTGAAATCATGACATTAGCTTTTCTTTTACAATTTTATCGCGAAATTTGACGTTGGATTTTTTCTACAGTATCTATTGTAAGCTTGTGTTTTCCCAGTATTTCCAATAAAATTATATGCTCCGGGTCAGTTAAAATACTTGCAGTACAATAAGTTAGATGTATGCACCTTCATTTCACTTTCCCGTCATTTCGTTAACGAATATGCCGATATTTACATGTATTACCCAAAGCTAAATCGTTGCCCTTTTCAGATTTTATTATCTCTAATGGATTCTCCATGCCTATCTATTAACTTATACATTTTAACACCGTAGAAATATAAATTATAGAAAATTCTCGAAATTAATATAACTTATTATTGAACTATATATACACGCGTGACGCGTTGCGTTTTAACTAGACAGTTCTGACTAGACTGGCTATACTATATATTTAACCATTGCCCTATTGATAACATCAACCAACTAATATATTAATATTTATTGTGGGAAATGTATCAAAATGAGCTCGACATTATGAGATTATCGTAATAACGTTAGGTCACATAACAAATATATGATCGGTAAAATGTGGTATACTAAAACTATTAAACTGCCTTCGCACTATACGATGTCCATTTGCCGCCGAGATACACAACACCATATAGTTGTTACTAACTAGTAACTAACAACAATTATTACTTAGATAGTTAAAAGTAATAAATAAAATAATAAATTCAGATAAATAAGATGGTTGACATATAGAACACATTTAATTTAATGTATATTGTTATCTTTATAGACTTTATCAAAAGACCCAACTTATCTTATTTTTAATTGGTTTGTACTTGAAATGTCATGGTAAAGAGGTGAAAAAGTTCAGGTACACGTTACAAGGAAAAAACGTGCTGAATCGTATTCTTAACATGGCAACGTCGCATTCGAATACAGTACAGAGTAGTGTAGAAAAAAGGGTACCTAACAGTGTTGGGAATAGATAACTAATAATTAGGGCTAGGATTTTAATGACCCAAAAAACCTAAAAAAAATGACATTAAAATAACCTAAAAATGACCTAAAAAAATGACCTTAAAATAACCTAAAAATGAACTTAAAAAATGCCCAAAAGATAAAAAATGATTTTAAAATGTTATAAAAATGCATTATAATTATTAATTAATATTTCGGTAAAAAATTATTTAAATTATAATATTATAAAAAAATAGCAAAAAAAATGTTAATTTAGGATTTTCTTGATATGAATAATAAAGTTTGAAGTTTGGACTTATCATGCAAC
>NW_019101818.1:0-1402 GCF_001856785.1 Myzus persicae | reverse complement strand
TATATAAGTGGTTTTATTATCGATAACGAGTATTAACACACTACTACACACTGTACTCTCCACATCACTGTCATTTAATTTAACGATTAAGATAACTCGAGGTATCGAAGATTATTCACTATACTATCTCTATAATTGAAATATTGAATATGATATTATTTCTGTTATAAATTCAAAACTTTTATCGAGAACATCTAGTGTAAATGAAAATGTATAAAAATATTACCTAGATTTCAAAAAAGTATAAATATTTCCTTTAAATTGAAAAAATGACCTAAAAATGCTAAAAAATGACCCTAAATTCTTAAAAGTACAAAAAATGCAAAAAAAAAAAAGCAAAATAAAAACTATATATTTGGACTCGTATATGACCAAATCACATTTTGTGCTTGAAAAGCTCATGTCAAAATCCTATACTATCCTAGCCCTACTAATAATTTATCTAGATAAAGATAAAGATAACTAAACTAAATTTTATCTAGATAAAGATAAAAATGAATAAATATTTATCTAGATAAATATCAGATAATTTCATGTTTAATTTTGCAAATATTCAGCGGTACAGGTATTAAAAAGAGAATTACATAATTTAAAACATTTTAAAAAACAGTACATCTAGTTTATTTTATAGATAAACTTCATAAGAATATACGATGAGTCATTTTCTGACTTAATTAATAGTTAAATAAATAAGGTAACATTATTGAAAAAATAAAATAAATGTCTTTTTTAAACCTCATTTAAAACATTTTAATAATTAACACAAAATTATTCATTTTTTAAATAAACTCCATAGGAATATATGACACAAATAAGGTTACACTTGAAAAAAAAAATAATGGTTTAAGCCAAATTTGATCTACAACATAAATCATATCTAAAGTTCTATTGTTTGACCTGTTACACCTAGGTGTCAAAACTTGGAATGCCTCAACTGGTGCTGAGGATGAAATAGTAGTATTATATTTTAGGAATACCTCTTTAATAATGGGGTATTGATTTAAAGTGTCTGTCTTTTTTGTTTGAACTTAGTAAAGATATTGCTTGTAGATTTGCATAATTTATAGTTTTACTTCAATTTTGAAGTATTTATCGGATGGTTAGTTGATTCGTCGGTTGATTGCGTACTTGAATCATTGTCTATTTTTTGGATTTTCGATGGGCCAGCATTTAGAACTTGTACAAACCGTCTCTGTTCGGACCAGACAATACCAGAGCGCGCCATGCCTATCAAATGACGATTCCTGCCGCGCATGCGTTGCGATCACCAGCATCGGAGCGCGCTCTTGCCTCTTGGTGCGTATCGCCGTTGGTAACAAGACCGTTATGCCGGTTCCGTAATGCTGGCTGATGTCTGTCGCATTCGCATATATAGCACGCTACGTTGTGCCTTTTCCTGTTT
>NW_019101817.1:0-5096 GCF_001856785.1 Myzus persicae | reverse complement strand
CTGTAACTCCCTTGTTTTATGCGCTGTGAAACTATTCTACAAGTAAAGCGTACCTATGACTATTGACTGTACAACTATATTTTATATAATTGAAGTTAGGTAAAAACATGTAAAATAAATTTAAAAAAAATGTTTAGAAATTAAATAAAGTGGTTTTTAATGAAACAGTAACAACACTTTATTGGTATAGTGAAATACTAAACCGTTACCTAATTCTTAAATAAATTAGGGAATCTGAAAAATATATTAAATAATGGACAAACTATTTTTTTATTATTTTCTGGAGATAAGCTTTTTATAATAATTAATAAACTTCAGTTTTAATTATAAATTATCATTTATTTATTTTTTTTTTAAAGGATTAAAATAAAATATTTAAGAAAAAACACCCGTTGAAAAATTACATTTTCTGCTCTACACATTGGGCATACAGAGTTTTGTTGTTCCAACTGCCTTACACACACATCACACACCCATGCGTGGCCACATGGTAATACAATATATTGCTGTTCGCTATCAGATAGAGACACTACCAAGCATGTCATACACAAGTTTCTGTTGTCCGGCGGCTGAGGTACATCTGGCGAATCTGGAGGGTTCATAATTGGCGGTGAACGTGGTGCATCATTAAACGGTTGATTCAGATCCAATTGCAAGTTATTATTTTCCACTGGCTGTGGATCAATAACATTGGGAATGTGATCTGGTACTAGAACTGCATCTGCTGGAACATTGTGGTCTGATTCATCATCTACATCAGCATCGTTCATTCTCAACGCCCAGGTTCGCAACCTTAATTCATAAGCTGCGCTGGTATACGAACAACGCAGAAGAAATTGCCATATGGATATTTGTCCTAATTGGTATTGCTCTGTAGCATACTTTATCCTGTGAGAGTTAGCCAAAAACTTGGTCCTCACATGCCTAGTGGGACGCAAGTGATTCAAAATTTGTTGATTGACCAAATGGTAACTGGAACTCAAAGTAGTTAAAGTGCCTATTTAAAAATTACAAAATAAAATAGGTATTACCGTTTTGGTATTAATTATTAACTAACTAGGTACCTTTATGATTATAATTTAAGACTCATTATATTAGGTTTTACATTGAGTTTACTTAAGTAACTATGAAAACATTTTTTTTTTTCATTTAAGAAGATTAAATTTAAGTTTATAACTATAAATAAATACAACCTCTGATAAAAATATATTAATTTTAATTTTAGTAGTTTAATGTAGTAATTTGATCCATAGTTCCAAAACCTTGAGTCTAATATCTATTTATACCTTTAAGTTCTAACACAACTTGATGTAATATTGTTATATTGTACTTATGCATACATTACTTACCTATAAATACCCATAAGCTTGGATGCGCGACAGAAAACTTTAATCTTAAGGCGTTATGGAAGCTCTCAATGTTATTATTTGTCCGACGAGGCAGTCCATGAACCGACACAACTTGTGGACCAATATTTCTTAACCAATATCTTAAAAGAAAAATGTCAATTATGTTATTGGGGTACAGGTTTAATATTTAAATTTCTAATACCTAATAGTATTTATTAACAGTTATTTAAAATGTTTTAGGTTTTAAGTTAATTAGTAAAATACCGTTCATAATAACTTAGCAATCTTTCCAAGTGGACATCATGATTTCGTGCAAATGCTCTAATTAATACAAATCCGTTCTCCATATCTCTAGCTGGCAATAATGGAAGGGACATAAGGAGTTTCAATACCTTACGGGCATTATCGTTAGTATTTAGATGATGTAAGTATCCTAAACTGTTCATTTTTCTCCATACAGCCTACAAAATTATACAAAACCATTAATAAGAATGCTTTTGATTGTATTTGTTTGATTATTTATTTTTACTTGGTTATGATGAAACCAGCAACCAGCATAACGGGCTTCTGGAAATGATGAAATCAAAACATCCCTCAGAGCCACCTCATAGTCAGTTATAATGACTTCAACTGTTAAGTTTGGTAAAAGATTATCTTTTACAAATCGCATAACACAGTTGTATGAATTCCGTGACTTACTTTCCATAAGAATATAGACAATAGGTATGGACTGCAAATATTTAAATGAGAATTTAAAATGAATAAATATCATTGTATGTTACAACTATTTAAATTGGTGGCTATTTCCACAAGTATTTTAAATTTGAATTTGTATATTAAATAAAATAATATAACATATTATTAATATCTTACATGGTTTTCGATCATACAATGTATGGTTAGTAATTGGTATCCCATGTTTCTAGGTACAACCTTGAACGTGGCATCCGCATGTAACTCTGTCACACCATGTTGCAGAACATTAACAATTAAATTCATACATCCAAAAATGATGCTACTTCTTCCATCCACATCTCTAACACATCCTCTAAAAAAAGGAGAGTCGCAACAAGAAAACCGATTTAGCTGGCCATTGTCAAATAGAGTTGCCAAATCTAACAGTGAGTTAGGCAATCTAGGCAATGATCTTCTTCGGGCATGTCGCATTAGAGATTCGGCTGTTGACCATGGGTACAACCCTGCTGCTACCACATGTCTAATTAAATATTAAATTCAGATATTAATTTTTGATAGGGCTCTAAAAGATATTCTTTAGGTTATATGACTTCTTACCTTCTAGATTCCTCATCATATAAATTCCTTAACGAGATATTCTCAGTAGATGCCCTCGTTTTCAAAATTTCACAAAAATTATGAATCAGTTGCTGAGAGTTATTTTGCTCACTAACATGGCCCTCATGTGATTTTATTATCACTACAGTTCCGTTTCTCAGCTTCTTGATTGATCCCGGACAAAAATAAGTACTAGCATTACTGCATTTATAATAACTGAAAAAAAAATAAGCTATCTTTACTGTACCAATATCTATTTGTAATCCTAGCAAACTTTTTTTAAAAAACTGTGTTAAATATTTTTAAATAATAAATATATATTATATTTAATTGTATTAAGTTCATCATGTGTGCTTATAGATATTAAAAGAATTTTTTTCTGAATTGTTTGCTAATTTTTGTTATTTGTAAAAGTTCTAACATCCTACACCGTCAAATGGGGTGAATAGAAACAGTGTGGTGAATAGAAACAAAAAGTGATAAAGTTATATTCGGTCTTGTGGTTTTTAGGAAAATTGGTTTAGGACACTTTTTTCTTTATCAAACTCAAGTGAATGTAAACGATATTACACCTAATCTGTTATAAAGATAAAATTATTTACTAATGCATTGATAACACGGTGATCTTCTGACACAAGTTTGTTATCAGTTATAATACGTGATAATACAAATATTTTTTTCTGTATGATAAAATCGATTGATTATTATTATTTTTTTTTTTAAATGTCCGTTGACTTCTACAATTTAATAATTCGTAAGTATACATTTTTTATTTGTTACAAGTTTTATTTTATTAATTTATAATTAAAAAATTGTTTTTTTGGGGTGTATAGAAACAACGTAAAAATGCCACGAATTTATAAACCAGATCCTCGAAGCAAAAAGTATATGAAACCAAATCAAAATGATCTCAAAAATGCTATTATGGCAATTAAAAGTAAACAGGTAACATACCGGGAAGCTCAGAAAATATATGGCATACATTATTCTGTACTCTACCTTCATGTTAAAAATTCTAATTTAAAAAAACAAGGGGGCCAAACGGCTTTATCAGTGTCTGAAGAAAACATTATAATTGATCGTATACTTCTAAGTGCAAAATGGGGATTTCCTCTTGATCAATATGATCTAAGATGTTTAGTCAAAGGGTACTTAGATCGCCGAGGAAAAAAAGTAAAACAATTTGGCCGTAATAACATGCCTGGTAAAGAATGGGCCATTAGTTTTGTGACTAGGCATAAAGACGTTTTATCTTTACGTTTGTGCCAAAATATAAAGCGTTGTAGAGCAGCCATTTCAAGAGAAACTATTAACAATTATTTTGATAACCTAGCTATTTCATTAGAGGGAGTTTCACCTGAATATATAATTAACTACGATGAAACAAATTTAACGGATGATCCAGGTAGAAAAAAAATCTTAACCAAACGAGGCTGTAAATATCCTGAAAGGATAATGAACAGTACCAAAACCTCAATTTCTATAATGTTTGCTGCTTCTGGCAATGGAACTGTACTTCCTCCTTACACAGTTTACAAATCAAAGCATATGCATGATTCATGGAGAATAGGTGGTCCAAAGGGTGCCAGATTTAATAGAAGTCCATCTGGTTGGTTTGACAGCATGTGTTTTGATGATTGGGTCAAGAGTATAGCACTACCATATTGTAATAAATTGGGTACAGGAAAAAAAATATTGATTGGTGATAATCTGTCAAGTCATTTGTCAACAGAGTCAATCAAGATATGTCATGAAAATAACATACAATTTGTTTTTTTGCCAACTAACTCTACACATTTAACTCAGCCTTTAGACGTGGCCTTTTTCAGACCTCTGAAAATTCATTGGAGGAAAATCCTTGAAGATTGGAAGATGGGAGAAGGTAAAGAAGACACTTCTATTCCAAAAGACAAGTTTCCCAGACTGTTAAAAAAACTTTGTTTAAAAATAAATGAAAATGGATGTGAAAATGTTATGGCTGGATTTAAAAAATGTGGTATTGTTCCACTAAACAGAGATCAAGTGCTTGATATGCTCCCTGACTCTAGAAATTATTCTGAAAATTCAACAGCAGATACTTCATCTCAAAGTGCCATTGATGAAAGCTTAAAAAAGTTTTTAGAATTAATGAGACCGTCAGATCAAAAACAACAGAGACGAAAAAGGACAAAATTAAATGTTGAACCAGGAATGAGCGTAGAAACTATTACATCTGAAAATGAAGATGACCCAGAATTAGTTAAAGAAGTTGAAGATATGGAAGAAGACAAAGAAAAAAGTTTTAGTGATACTAATAGCAGTATTTCTGAAGTCGCTTCAGTTGAAAAACCTGCATTCGTTAAAATGCATGGAAAAATATTTCAAAATGTGTATCCAATAAAAAGCAAATCTGAAATTTTAACAGATGATTGGTTTGTTATTAGTTTTCAAATAAATACTAAACAACCTTCTTCT
>NW_019101816.1:0-4933 GCF_001856785.1 Myzus persicae | reverse complement strand
CAAAATACACAAAAAATCGATATGCTATTTACAAAAACGGTAGGTTTTTGAAAAACAATCAAAATTACGACCGACTTTTTTAAACTTAAAATTATAAAGATGTTGAGAATATAAATTGTATTATCTGTTGAATTTTTTTTAGATTACAAATTACTTGTACACTGAGCATCCAGATAATGTGTTTGGAATGGACATTTTCAGCTTGGATATACAACGAAACCGCGATCACGGTATTCCGTCATATACGGAATTTAGAAAATATTGTGGACTAAAACCTATAATAAATGAACACGACTTTTCCCAGATCATGGTGGAAGGTGTAAGTTTGAAAGTATTAAGATATAAAATGATGATATACTTATTAAATTATTTCTCTACACTATGTAGGCAACTGATAGATTATTAAAGCAATACGAAAATTGGAACGAAATAGAGCTATTGGTAGGCGCATTGTTTGAGAAACATGAAGATGACGCAATGGTTGGACCAACGATGAGGTGTATCATAAGAGAACAGTTTATAAGAACTAGAATTGCAGATAGATATTTTTACGATTTACCAAAAGTATTCAACGAATGTAAGTAATCTGATATATTTTCAATGACTTATATTCATTGTAAATGTGTTATATTTTAAATTTAAGATCAACTGGCAGAAATAAGAAAAGTAACGCTTGCCAGAGTCTTTTGTGATAACAGTAATAATGTTGCAATGATGCAGAAACAAGTATTTTTGATACCTGAAACGGCTGATTTGCAACATTGTGATTCCCAATTAATTCCAAAAATCAACATCAAACACTGGTCAGAAATGGTCGATTCCATTCGAAAATAACCTTAAACACAACATTGATGTTTTTATTTGCAATAATATGTTTTATTGTTGAATCTAAAGTAATAGCTTACCTTTTATGAGAATCAAAAGTTTTTTATATTTAATAATAAATAATCATTACTATGCCATTAGTTGAACTTTTTTGCATTTTACCTGTATGTAATGTGTTCATTTTAATAAATATTTTTAATATAAATTAAAAGTCCATATTCAATATTTGATAAATTAAAGTTTTGATTCTTTGAAGTACATTTTAAAATGTTCATATACTTACATTAAAAAACTAAATAAATCATTTTAATCAATTAGATATCCAATGGACAAGACCATTAAGGATAAGTAAAGAATCTGTTACGGAAATCTGCCTATCATAGATAATAAAAGAAGAAAATCAAATTTCATACTACATAGCATCTACATACTAAAATGATAAGTATTGAAATATAATATTGCAATATTGACCAAAAATAAAATTATACGTTATTGATAACTATCAAGTATCAAAAATACATTCGAAAAAAAATTGAAATTATTCACAACTATACGATTACATTTCATTAAAAATCAAATATTTACAGACTTGTATAAACATACTAATACTATCTATCAACATGTTTTAATTCGATTTTTCATTGATTTATACCACACTGGAATCCTATAGGTGAGATTATTTTTCAAAAGCGGCTGTGGGTGAGTTAGTGTAACAATCTGACTACGTTCTTTTGATGGTGATGAGAATAAATGAACAAGAGTTTGATTTTTCTTTATAATTTGAATACTTTTTATTTAATTAATACAAAACACAATAAATTTACTAAGTCCAAAATGACTATTTTAAATAATGAAGACTAGCGAGATGTGACTTTCATATCCTAGCTCCTAGCTTGTCGTTGGTGTTGGTCCGTCTAGTTCGTCTAGCTCGGTGTTGCTGGTCCGTCTAGCTCGGTGGTGTTAGTCCGGCTAGCTTGGTGTTGTTAGTCCGTCTGCCGAAGCCTATTCGTGCGACGTATTATGATGGCTATACTTGGATCGTATCCCTGCCTATTATCCTACTACTTTACTTATAAGGTCATACCGTGGGCGGCCACGCACTGCACACGCCGGATGTCCCTTGCTTATCTGGTCGTTGTCATCTCTACAGAGGCAACACAACACTTTTAGTGTGAACTATTTTAATAATATTCATATAAGTAGTTATATATCTATGAACATATACGTTTCGAGGTCACGCGCAATAGATGCGTCGTAGGCCTCCTCCAGCATATCGTGTTTCTTCTGTATATTTAGAACTACTGGAGGGATTTACTGGAATGATTATTTATAATATGTAAAACATAGTCACAGCTCGCTACATAAGTCACATTGAGTAGTGAGTGGGCATTTGGATCTCCCTTTTTGTACAACTAGTGTTTAATGTCTTCTTGACCAATCTCTGAATGTGTTTAATATAAAATACCTATGATGGAACTTACAGTATAGGAGTTCGTATACCAAATATATCATTATTCTAAAATTTGGATTTAGATTTCTAATTATAATACGTATAAAATACTATATTTTAGCAAGAAAATTAATATCTACTTAATCAACGATTTAAAATGTATATTTCAGTAAAAGCATAGTAATTTAAAATTTAATTAAATTTGAAAAGTGAATTTGTTTGTTGAGATGATGAAATCCATATATTTGTTGTCTCCTCGTCATACACGTACAACATTTTCATTCAATAGTAAGCTTATATTTTTGATATGAGGGTGAATTGACTAACTATCAAATTGTCAGGTATTACAACTTATCTGTGCTGAAGCTTGAGTTTTTATTCGATATTATAATTTCCAAGCAAGATGTGATGTTGCTTAATTTTTTTTATTTCATATACCAACCTATATCTTGCTTAAAAGTAAAAATATCGAAAAAGTCGACGAGGCATCACAACGTATAATATTGATATTTCTAGTTGTTAAGTAAATTCAACTAAAACGACAATTACTCATTTACTCCAAAAAAAAAAATCAGTTTCAGCTACAGCCAAATTGTACACCCAATTTGCCTATTTGTACCAAAAAATAAAAAAACATGTTTCTCAACGTAATATTTGCACCAAATTTAGATATTTAACATTTTACATTAACGACATGATTTACAATATAATATGGTTATTTATACATTACTATATTCTACTAAATTCTTGCCTGTATTTTGCTTATCACACTAGTATTATTAAAAAGAAAGAAATTTACTACAATCAAAAAAGGCTAATAAATATTTTTAACTTGTAGACAACGGTCAGGTATTATATTATATTGGCGTATACTTTTTCTGAAAACGTTAAATGGTTTTGTAGTTCAAATAAAATATTTCCACCCAGCAAGACTATTTTAAGACAATATATGACTGCAACATGAAGGTGTGTGGGTGTTGAAGACATAAGTATTTGATCTCGGAAATTTTTTTAACAGAAGTGCCTAGTTGCGTATTTAATTTAGATTTTATTCTAGTGACTTCAAAAAATGGTATCTTAAATAACAACATTTCCAATGTCAATACAGACAATGTAAAAGTATGTGCATGATGTATACCATCTTCATCATATTAAATATTTCAATACATTATTTATATTTAAATAAAATGTAACACGATGTATTGGGTTCGCATACAAGGAGTTGGTATAGGCAATTCGTACGACATTTTCTAAAAATACAAACATACATACTTTTTCTGAATGTGCAAATTGAATTATTAAAAAAAATTCAAAAGTATTCTAAAAGTAATCAACTAAAAGTAATTGTATTACTACAAGTGACTATTGTGTTATTGTGAAATTGTATTTAACAATACCTTGGAATTTTAGTTAATTAACTTATCAAAAATGCTAGTGATGAAACAAAAACAAATGGGTTGAGTGTCCTAGGATATGGTTTTATGTTTCTAAACATCAATATTGGAACACCTGATATCTCTGTCTTATCCATTTGTTACTGGCTCATATGGTTGTTGATATTAAGATAGAATTTAGAATTAAATAAATAATTTTTTAAAGTTTGTATTTATAGTAGATTCATTTGAATAACAATCAAAATGTAATTACTTTATTTTCAAATTGAGATATCTATATTATATTGTTTTCTATACATTTAAAAAATACTAATGTACTTTGTACATAAAATACTATGTTTAGAAAACGATAATTCATCACTGTAGCAACATTTAGAAAATTTGAATGTATTGGAAATCTACGACTTTAAATAATGTTGTTACTATTTATTCATTGATTTTTATGTACCTACTTATTTCTAAGGAGTTTAGAAATCGAAAAAAATATAATTTAATAATAAAAAATCTATATAGAAAATGATATCCCTGACATCTTCAAATCCTCGTTAAGAGCTCAACAAAGTTACAATTTTAAACAGCTTTAACAAAATTTTATTTTTGAATTCCTATCGCATGTTTTGTTGCATTCTAGGTTTGTTTAAGGTGTCTTAATATCATTATAAGGTTTAGCTATTTAGTTGTACATATACTATTCTAAGGTCTATGTTTTCAGATATGTTAATAAATATATACTCATACAGTTCTATGCAGGAAAATAATAAATGAAGATACACTACAGATAGGAAAAGTCCTTAACAAATTTTTTTTTTTCAAAATTTTCATATTAAAATGTATTTTTTTCGAAGGTTATTGTTAGGTACTTTTTGTTTACCATTATATCGATTCTGTAATCATAACTGTTTAGTGTATATATTGACCATATGATTCTGAATATTCAGGTAAATCACTTGTATAATTTTGAACATCAGATTAGCTTAGCACACACCATATACTATAATATTTTACGACATAGTGGTCATATGATACTAATATTTGTAGTAAAAAAATTACTCTACTGACTCGTACTGTAGTTACAACAGATATAGTAACATCTTAATTAATTATGTGATTATTTATTCTGTTCAAATGATATTTCTAAGTCGAATACGTATGTTTTCGACAGCCACACGGTCTGTATGCTGCATTTATATTTTTTCTTATAATAGTTTTGCTGGTATATAATTATACTATATACAAACTCCTTAAATTAATAATAACTATCACA
>NW_019101815.1:0-5081 GCF_001856785.1 Myzus persicae | reverse complement strand
ATTATTAAATTGTTTAATTGTAATTGATTCTGTACAGTGATGACTAGAAGGGATGTCATCATTTAAAATTGGGCAACTGACAACGTGTAAAGCTGAAGTTTTGTGTTCCCTAGTAAAATTCAAATACTCATTGGAAGTTGAAACATCGGGTAAATTTGTATGTTGGGTCAAATGATTTTTATATGAGTGAAAAGTAGTTAAAACTCTACAACAATTAGGTTCCAAACATTTAAATTCCGTCAATGATTTTGGATCGTGAAAAATATTTAAATGAGTGATTAAATTAGAATTTAAACTGAATGTTTGGTTACATATAAAACACATAGGCATAATGAGTGTTTAACTTTAGTTTTTTATGCAAATATAAGTTTAAAAAAAATAATACCTATGTCAATAAGAACAAAAAAAAAAAGTAATTCAATACAATTTAATATATTAATTGTCTGTTGTTACACTTTTAAGAAGGTAAGACAAAATTAAAGTTAAATTACGAATAACAAAAAGAAATCTTTTTAATCATATAAGTAATATACAATATATTTTAAACAAATATCAATTATAATTTATGAAAATCATTAACTAACGTTTTTACAGACAAAATGGATTTGTCGGATTTAAGTTTAATTTCAAAAAAATAATGTTGTATAAATAACCATACCTGTTCACATTCAGTAGGATAGTGAACATTCAATGAAAAGAATGACTTAAAACATACATCCACAGCCTTAATCAATGTTTCTAATTTGTAGTACGTATTATCAATCACGACAAAAAATTCAGTTGAATTGATAACAATTACATATGGCTGTAACTTTAACCCATATTCAAAAGCTTTGTCTACTTTAACTTTATGAGCTATTTTTAATTCACCAACATCCTAAAAAAAATCCATCAAATATTAATTTTAGAACTATTTTAAATTAAATCATGTTTAATACTATTTACAGATATAAATGTGATAAATGCTGCAGCTTGCTCTGCTTTAGATGGTCTCCAAACTGATGTTATCCCATCAATTTTACGTTTTCCATTTAACTTTATTGTTAATGGTTGAAATAAGAGTGGCAGTAATTTAAAAACGGCTGTGTATTCGTTACCTTAAAAATACATAGTATCAGTTTATTTAAAAAAGTAAGAATAAACTGATAAGTATAATGTATAATTTCATATTGCTAAATTATATAAAAGATTTTAATTAATTAAATATTTACCAGGATTTGATGGAGTTTGCAGTTCTTTTAAAATACTAGGTCCTTGGATTCCAAATTGATAATTAGCACTTTTAATATGTTCAATAAGCTTTACAACGAAAACATCTATTTTATTTAAAAGTTTGAAATCTTTTTCAGGATATAAATGTTTAAAATCAAGTTCAATCTGAAATAAATATAAATCAAAAACAGATAATATAGGTAGTATTTTAAAATATAAATAAATTAATGAAAATTAAAAATTACAGAGCATATGTCTATAATAGGTAACTAGCTGAAGTAAATTGAATTAATTGAGATTATAACCAATAAAATGCCACACATATTAAGTAGGTAATCAAAAAGGTAAATATTTGCTTTTATTTGTTAAGAGTATGCAACTAATTAGAATTTTAAGGTTAAAAATCATAGGTATTATGTATTTAACTAATTATATTAATATTTAACAAAAACTAACCAAAAAATGGCCTAAAGGTCTGTTTAGAGCCGGATATAGTTCCATTAAATTATGTTTTTTATGATGTCGATATCTAACTGTTTCTACCCAATATGTCTGAAGAGTTTGGCTTGGTTGAGTATTATTTTTGAGCCATAGAATTTTATCCTCGTAATCTATTAAGACATAAATAAAAAGTTACAAAAACTAATATAAATCAAAGATGTATTTAAATCAACCTGAATCTATAAAGTTGTGATTATCAACATCACCAGAATGCGTAGCAACATCAGAATTTGAGTTAATATTAATTTTCTTTATTTGTTTTTTTAGATTGCAATATTTGTCATATAATTTTCCTTTCATAGGAATTACATTATTGCCATCCTTACAATATGGAGTGAAATAAGTTTCTTTTATTTCATTTGGAAACAATTTTTCAATGCCTATATTAAATAAGTAGGTGTCATTAATGATAATGCATAAATTGATAAACATATATAAAATAAATAGTTCATTAAAATTATTAGTCATAAATCCATAGATAAAAATTATAGAAGTATGAATATTGGTTGAAAAAGATGTTTTTATATGACAATTGTTTAGTCTAAATATTAAGTATAAATAGTAATAATAATAATACACATGTACTTATAAATTATTAATTGGAATTAATATTCACAAAAAATATTAATAACATTATACCTAGTAGAGGTTTACAGTCTTTGGTATTATTACTATTATTATTGAACAATTAAGTATCTAAGTATACCTTCAGCTAATAATGAAAATTTATTTTTTTCAATTTTTAAATTATGCTCGCATTCTTGAATTTCATGTTTTATAACTATTGAACTTAGAGTGTTTCTCATAGATTGATTAAGGGTACCAAATGTGTCATAATACTTGAAAACCAACTTCCCATCAGCATAATTATTTAATATTGTTGTGACATAAACTTTAGATTGTGGATTCTAGAAAATATTATTTAAAAAACAGAAGTAAGTATTAAAATAATATTACTATAATAGCTTTGATGAGCAACCAGTGGCTTGCAAGTTTATCTCATGATTTACATTAAGCTTATTGAATTACTAATATAATTACTTAAAAAATGGACTTAGATCTGTGATTTTAAAATGATTGCTAGCCACTATTTTATTTACAAACTATATTTAAAAAAAATATTATTATTGACTGCATTCTAGCTATAACCAGTGTATGATACGAAAAAAATAACAGGAAGGACATAATTGAATACAAAATAAAGCTTACTATGACCTATATACCTATATCAGACTATTGGAAGTGTTAAAATAAGTTAAATGTTAAGATTATTATGTTTAAGACTAGGAGTGATTACCCTTCTTTAGTGACACCCTTAATAATAAATTAGTTTGATCAAACATCATGATGGAATGGTGTCAATCAGATGAAGTGTATGCTACAATAATTCAAAAAAACAATTAGTACTCAATAATTTCCCTATGTATCACTTTTCTCAAGTCATGCACTGGCTATATAACAAGTTTCTACCTCTTCAGACTGAACTGCTTGTATATAATTTGGTTTTTTGTCTGTTATTATGCTTCTTTCTAAATATTAAACAAATTATAAAAATAGGTGATAAAAATGTGTTTGTTATTAAAATATAAAAAATTGAAAGAATTTAGTGGTAACATATACCAGAGGTGTCAGTATTAATACTAATTGGGTCTAGATCGTTCGATGTTCCTTCAGGAAACAAGTTTTCATCAGAAAACAAATCTGTACTAGCAAAAGGTTCTTGTATTTCAATGACCATCTGACTTATGTCTTCATCGTAAGTTACTACAAATTTAATACAAATTTAATTTGAAAAATAAAATAATAATTTGAATGTATAATAAATAACAAAAAATTTAACACCATACCATCTTTCTGTGGTTGTAATTTAGAAACGTGAGTTATCTCTTCCAAAAATCCCTAATATAGAATACATAATTAAGCACAATATAGAATGAAATTTGTAAATGTGAGAATTTTATCATTTGTAAATTCACGCAATTACATAGTACTTACCTACATTGAATCATAATCAAATTAACAACATATAATAAACCAGATATTTCACCAAAATTATTAAACTCACTTGACTTGTCTTTTTATATTCTTTCAGCTTACTAAAAAATTTTGACCTTTTCCCAATTTTAGGAAATAGCTCTTTTATCATGTCTTCAGTTAAATTTAATAATTCTGTTTGATCAATCTCCTCATCTGAATAATATTTATATTTTAAGAATTAAAGTCGATAGCTTTATTATATTAACAGCTAACAAGATTGATAATGTATTTTCTGATGACGACAACATTTAAATTGTTATATGTTTCAGTAGGTGTATAAATATATAATATATATTGTAAATAGGTAGGTGCGAGGGTAGGTGTACTATATTGTAATCTAAATTTGTGTTTTCATTTTTTATTCAGACTTTATTTAATAATCTTCTTACTTACAAGATTAGGTATTTAATATGTTAAAGATTTATTGTTTTAAATTTATAATATTACCTATATTAGTTTATTACATAATACCTATTGATGTAGTGTGAGTAAATTGTATAGATAAACACTAATATTATTATAATGAAAATGGAATTAACTAACAATATTTTATTACTAGCGTTAGTATAACTACATGTTAATAATATTATTTAGTAATAAGCAATTTCTACGTATGGTGAAAAAAACATAATGTAGAAATGTACGTAGGTACTCGAGTGACTCGACAGTCAAAAATTCAACATGCAGATGCAGTTTACCCACTTTGTAGTTATTACCTAAGCACTTAAGTTACAAATATCTTGTAAATAATATTAATAATTATAATATGTTCTACATTACCTTTAAAAATGGTTACCATGTCTTCGAATCCCCATGCTTTCAGAATATGTTCAGTGAATTCGTCCATTTAGTAAGAAGTTAGGAAGGTACTTGGTACTTTTAAATAAATAAGACAGCTTAAAGTGAAAAGTCACCAAGTAACTTAACGCACAATTATTAGAGCACTGGACAGAGCAATAAATTGACTTTAAAATTGTCAGAACTGAATAGCGGTACGGTAATATCACGAAAAGTAACAACACTAATAACACACACACACGCACACAACCGCGCCGCCGAGGCATTGGGAAAAACCAAAATAATTAATAATAATGGTTATATTTATAATTACGAACAATTGTTACTATATTTTAAGGTTGTATTAACCACTTTTTTCTAGTAAAATATTTTTGACTATATTTATAGTTGAATAAGATAAAATATTTCAACTAATTATAGTTCGTTAATTTGACTAATGTATTTGGTAAAAATGTAGTAAATGCAACTAAAATATGTTTGTTTTAACTATAATATTTCTACCTATAATTATTTAGTTATAATTTTTTTCCGTG